>NW_019268586.1:0-42320 GCF_002738365.1 Cucurbita moschata | reverse complement strand
AGAATTTTTTTTTTTTTTTTTTTTTTTTTTTTTGTAAAATTATTTAAAAGATAGCTGAAACATAAGTTCATACATTTATACTAATAATATATTAAAGTAGTGGTTATATATACCAATTTCAAACACAAAATAAGAAACGGACACAAAAGATAAACACAAAATGTAGTCCATGGCCCTCGCTCCAAAGTCCGCTTCCATTCGCTGACCAGCTCCTAGTTACTTGAAAAACAATGATAAAAATGGAGTGAATAAAAACTCAATAAATAGCCTACTTATAGGCTTTTAATTGTGATATTAAGGTAGGATATCCCTTCTTGTTATATTTTTAAGAACATAGTACTTAGGGGTCATATATCGTATACTGATCTTGAAAACTTTACCATAAAGTAATCTTTAATTCTCTCCACATGAATTTATGAGTGGTGCTGTTATAATCGTGTTATTCTGCTTGTAAATAGTGGTATAGGGCATCTTATTTAGGTGATGGAAAAGGTAAACCCATGATAAGATCCAGCTTATGATGCATATTGCAAGGCCTCCTACCTAAAGAGGAATAGGGGCCTCATAGTATACATCATAATGGAAGAAAATGATTACTTAAGAGCATGGATCCTAGCAACTTATTTAGTATGTTATTCATGTAGTCGTAGATACTTTCTTGAATTATTTATGAACCTAGGTTTATACCTAACCTAAAGGTTAGGCTTTAAAGCTGGAAGGTTTTTCTTTAGAAAAATGCTAAAGAGTTGCCTAACATGGCATAATGAGTATGGAATCCTACTAGTGATTCGGTACCACCGTTATAGGATCATAAGTAGAGTTACATGGGTATCTTATTAGTCCTATAGTGGGGTGAAATGTAGGAGGGGTATTATGGCCATTTTACCCCATGTCTTGATTAAGCTACTTAATGTATTCCAATGACTTTCAATCTACACAACATCATCTAACATTATAGAATAAGGTCTAATATAAAATTTCATAGCATTTGGAGGTCATCTAGATAATGAACCGAAGGCTACTTACCTCTTGTACAGTGTTCGGGGCCTCGATTCTTGAGCTTTCAAAACTCGATTTCCTCCAAATTTTCTTGGGTAACTTTGAGTATAGTTTCTCGAACCATTATGAATTTTGTGATAATTGGCAAAGAAGGGATTCAATTTGATGAAAACCAAGGAGGGACAATATTGAACCAACCACGTTACCGTCTTCTTTCTCCCGCAAGGGTAGAAGATGCTGCATAACAGTGCCCTTCGTCTGAAATGGAGTCTGCCAGCCCCTTCTATGACATTTCTCCCCTTGATTCTTTCATGAAACTTAGTTGGAGTGTCAATGAAGAGTTTGGAATTGGTATCTCACTTGCTCGTGAACTACTACATAAGTTATAGGAATCCAAAGTTGAGGAAAAACTGTTTTCGTCGTCGAAGAAAACCCAAAAGTCGTTGTTATTGGGCAGGACGATCTAGGCTCTATTGAGCCACACCTTCTTCACCAAAAATCTCCCCTATACTTTACTGAAGCTAAAGGAATAACTCTAAGGAAAACGACTAGGCATGGTTGAGGCTAATTTCGAGTTTTCTTCCTCGGTCTACAACTCAACCCAAAACACGATTCTTCCTTCTATTCGGTAGCTCGATTCGGGGCGTATTAAACCTCAGCTACTTCATCAAACACACCTCATTTAGTACCCTCAAGCTAAATGATTTGTTAGTGAAGGAGGGATTTATTGAATAGTAGATGAGATGATTAAATTTTGAAGAGCAAGAATGCTCTATATATACACTAAGAATAGAAAAAGATATCTAGAAAATCTACCTTAAAAATCTGCATAAAATGTGGTAACAAACCAGTAAACAAATCAAAATAAAATCTAATCAAATCAAAAACTAAATTAAATAAAAAACTAGATCTAATTCCTAACGGAGATTTAATTAGATACTAACTGACAGCAATCTAAACAAATACGTGATCTTTAACACTCCTCCTTGTTTAGATGTTGTGAACTCCAAGCTTTTTTCTGAACACCCATCTTGCTCCAATTATTTTTCTGTTTAGAGGTCGATCAACCAACTCCCAGATTTTGTTTTTCTCGATCACTGAGAGCTCCTCCTCTGACAGGTGCATCATCAACCAAAGCATCTTGTCGTTCATCTTCAGACCCTTCTAGTCGTTTATCTTCAGACTCTTCTAACATGCAAACTTCAAATGGTGTGAGGACCTTCACATCTTTTGTTGAAATTCGACTTTGCAAGCACACAACAGTGTTTGCTGCTTTTCTCCAAAAACGTTTTGGAAGATCCTTCTTATGAAGCATGCGTCTCGTCATCTCCATTATGAATCTATTCCTCCTTTTACTAACGTCATTCTGTTGAGGAGTGTATGGTGCTGTCAATTGATGTTCAATTCCAGCCTTTAAACAAAATCTGTTAAAAGTTTCTAAAGTGTACTCCTTGCTATTATCTGACTTTATAGTCTGAATCAAGCATGCACCATCATTCTCAACTTTGGTTTTGAATTTCCAAAATCCACCCGCAACTTCTGACTTTTGCTTTAGCAAGAATATCCAACACATTCTTGTTAGTTCATTAATAAAAGCAATGTAATAAAGATTACCATTTAGTGATGGTGTTCGCTGAGGACCACAAAGATCAGCATGAACCAGTTGCAGCTTTTCAGAGCCTCTCCATGCCTGTTTAGGAAAGAGTTGCCTATGTTGCTTCCCAAAATTACAAGCACGGTAAGGAGACATGTCATCATCAATGTCAGTGAGTTCTTCTACCAGTTTCTTTGACTGTATCTGAAGCAAACCTCGATGATCAAAGTGCCCAAGTCTTTTGTGCCAAGTCCTAGTGGCACCAGCTCTAGATATAAAGGCCATCGGATTTAGAGCAAAGCTTTTTCCTTTCATTTTGACGTTGAACAAGTCTTTGCCACTAGCATCTTTGATCAAGCACCACTTATTCTCAAACAACACATTATAACCTTTATTAAGTAACTGACCAACGCTCAAGAGATTTTGATCAATTTTAGGCACAAATAAAACATCTGAAATAAATTTTGTACCTTCATAGCTTGTTATAGCTACTGTGTCTTTTCCCTTGACTTCCAAGTGTTCACCATTGCCAATCCTCACTCTCTTATCTTCGGTGTCTCTTAATTCCTCAAAAGACTCCCTGTCATATGTCATGTGATTTGTGCACCCACTGTCAATCAACCAGCTCTCGCTTGATTCTTTGCTTGAGGAAGAAGTGACCATAAACAATTGATCTTCTTCTTCTTCTTCTTCTTGATCAACGACCTGTGCATCTACTTCTTTCACCAGATCTTTGGCTTTGCAGATCACAGCTTCATGTCCAAGTTGATTGCATTTGGAGCAGAAGGAGTCAGGTCTTCTCCAACACTTGTATGGTGGATGACCTTTCTTCTCACAATGGCGGCAAGGTGGATAGGATTTTTTGAAACCTCCTCCTTTTGTCTTTTGATAATTGGCAGATGAATCTCCATACGTCAATTGATTTTTGAAATTTTTGTTGTTTTTATACCTGCGGCTGTCTTGATGCTCAACAAGTAAGGCGCCTTCAATCACCCCTTCTTGTCTCATAGACCTCCTTTGCTCTTGCGCTTGTAAAGCATTCAAGAGCTCTGTGAGAGAAATCTTTGACAAGTCTTTGGTGTTCTCCAGAGTAGCAATGGTGGCTTCAAACTTCTCTGGAAGAGTGACTAGCAGCTTTTCAATGATCCTGGAATCATTTAATACAGAACCAAGCAATCTCACCTTGTTGGCGATGCTGAGAAGTCTGTCAGAGTACTCTTTTACCGACTCTGACTCCTTCATCTTCTGCAACTCGAAATCCCTGATCAAATTCAGGACTTTCATTCCACGAATCCTCTCATCTCCTTCATATTCAGCCTTGAGATAATCCCAGATTTCTTTTGCTGTTTTGAGGGACATTATTCGCATGAAGATCATTTCAAATACATCGGCAAATAGGCAAGCTTTTGCCTTTGATTTCCTTGTCTTCTTTTCCTTCTGTAATTTGATTTGTGCTACAGTAGGATTTGTTGGAAGCGGAGGGACCTCGTAATCCTCTTCTATTGCTTCCCATAGATCCAAGGCCTCCAAATAAGTCTCCATACGAACTGCCCACATTTGATAATTGTCTCCATCGAAGACTGGTAGTGCAACAGCTGAAAAACTTGATTCTCCCATTTTGATCTCACAGATCCCTTAAGAAGATAGCTCTGATACCAATTGTTGGTGAAAGAGGGATTTATTGAATGGTAGATGAGATGATTAAATTTTGAAGAGCAAGAATGCTCTATATATACACCGAGAATAGAAAGAGATATCTAGAAAATCTACCTTAAAAATCTGCAGAAAATCTAGTAACAAACTAGTAAACAAATCAAAATAAAATCTAATCAAATCAAAAACTAAATTAAATAAAAAACTAGATTTAACTCCTAAGGGAGATTTAATTAGATACTAACTGACAGCAATCTAAACAAATACGTGATCTTTAACATGATTCATTAAATTTTGAGTATTAAGGGTCGTAAAAAAGGATTCGAGGTTTAACCCAAATCTTACCTAATATCAAATTTCCTTGATTACTCATGTTCATGAGGTTGTCTCTCTCGCGTCCTTCTTAAAAAATGATCATTAGGTGTGCAAAAATTGATTGCGGTAAGTCTCATCAGGTGAATACTTATGTAGCCTCGAATTGGATTTGTTCTCTCCTTTGAGCCTTCAATGGCGAAGAGAATTGGGGGAATAGGAGTGGGACATTCGAAGCTTCCTCCCTTTACCAAACTTATGGGTAATCTTACTTAGAAGGTGTAGAAATAAGTTTGAGGAGGAATGATGGACTGTAGCTCTCAAATTTGTGGTTAACCTGAGAACACGATGTCCAAAATCTAACCGCACGTAACTCTCGATTCAGGACTTGATTAGGCTCACTTCTTGTTCCAATTAGTTGCCCCTCATTCATGATTTATAGGTGGATGATCCACCACCATTGAAATGTCCAAAATTGTCATAATTCTATTTTGAGTTTTTTTGGATCTTCCTTTCGAATTATCTACTCAAATCATAGCCTTGTCGTCCTTAGTTCTAAATTCTAGCACTTGGATGGGTTATGGGTTAGTGTTATAGATTGTGTCCAATTTTGGAGGAGATCAAAAGGTTGACTTTCAGATTTGACAGATTTTGTGCATATGGTCATTGTGGAAACTCATATTCTTGCCGGAATGACATGTTTGTAATTATCCATATTTTTAAGGGCATTTTGGTAATTTGGCCATTTTATTATTTTAAATTATTTTTTTGAGGAACTTGAAATTCTTCCTTAATAAAATTTTAAAAATCGAAAATTTTGATAAAAATTAGAAAATTTTCATTCTCTTTTTTTCCCCCAATTTCTTCGTTCATTGCTTTCAAAACCTCCTGTAATCTAGTAAGGCCTGTACATGGCATCTTTTTGGAAGCATTTGAGTTACTTTATCGGCACACTGCTAGTGTTAAGGGTGTTAAGCTTTCCAATTCGTCTTTGACACCGAATTTTATTAAGTTTTTATGGACGTCTAGGTAGTTTAAATCTCATCCCACATTTCCAAGATAGATTTGCTCCTCGAGATTAATCTCATTTCTAGGAGCACTAAGGTAACCTCTAACTCATGATCCTAAGGTGCTCAGTCTACTAGAAACGTACTAACCTAGGTCAACGTGAAACCACCCTAGCTTTGGCGTCATATTCTTATTCTAACCATAAGCTCAATAAAAAGATACCATCCATCAATCACCTAGAGCACAAATCACAACATCTCATTCTCCTTTCTACCATAGTCGAAAGTATTAAAAACAACATACATCTCAAAATATCATTGTTGGGACATTTTTATAATTTCTATAACATGCCATGTATTTTTCTTAAAATTGTCCTTCTAAAGTCTTAATCATGCATATTCTAACAACATAAAGTAAAATATGCATAAATACTAGCACGTCAGCCGCTCCTATAAGTAACACTTGAAAGAAAGTCCAAATTGATACTTACATGGGTGACACATGTCTTCATGAGATAATTTTTTTTTCTTGAAATTTCTCTAGTGAGTCATAACACAAACGAAAATAAGGTCAGAATCGAAATCAGAGTAAAAGCAAATGAACGAAGGTTAAAACAGTGAAAAGAGCCAACCTCATGCGCCCTCACAAACAGGTACACGTACAAGTAATCCACACACTTGAGGGAGGAGTCAGGGTGTTAACATCACTCATACAGAACCAATTTGAATCTTAGGTACTCTAAGTACATTAATTTTAGTAAATTATTTAGCATGTCCAAAAGCATTAAAACTCAAGGAATTTAAGTACTATCTTTTGTAGTTCAAATTGAAGGGAATGAACTCTTCATCCACATGGCGGAAGCATTAGTAACCGTTTTGATTTTTATTATGAATTAAAACAAAAGCAATAAATACGAGAGTAAAAACTCTACCTTTATAAAAACCCTAGCTTGCAAGTCCTTGAAGTTATCCAACCATGCAAAAGCTCATTAACATTCCACGAGATCTTCCTTGCTATGACTCGAACCCAAGGTCAAAGCTTATGGAAGCCTCTGGAAAGAAAATCACTAAAGAATTGGAGAAGAATAATTTCGAGAATTCTCGTGAGATGTAATTTCATTCTCCAGAGAAAATGGGAGAGATTGTTGCATCTTTGGCTCAATCCAAAGGTCCTATTTATTTCATATATCTAATATATTAAATATTAACGTGACATTTCAATTTAAATTTATTTTCTCTTTTATATTTAATATATCTAATATATTAAATATGAATTTGATCTCTTCAAATTTTCTTTCAAATAAATGGAACATTTTAATATTACTTTGAGCTAGTGAGGAGACCTTATGAATCTACAGATTATAAGCTACATAAGCTACAATGATACAAAATTAATTAATTAAACTTAATTAATCAATTTCCATTCATTAACGGTATAGATCACTCCACTATAGATTTAAAGTTGCACTCTTATGCACGGTAGGACAAACTATGTCCATTAATATAATCATTACAAGCAAATCGATCCTTCACGAGTTGTTCATAATTACAGCTAGATCAAAAGTCCGTTTTATCCCTGTAATTACATCTTTCACCTTAAGTATCACTGATTCTCTAATGAACAATTTGTTTATGATCCAATCATAAACCAAGTCCCTCTCGGGCCAATAAGAGGGTGGGGCCTCATTGTTCAAGTCCCAAAATCATTACTTAAGAGAACAATTAATCTACTTTTCTTATATGGAAATGAGTGAATTCCATCCCATGATATTATGTTCCCAACTCCCTATTTGGTGAAGTCCCAAAATGGCAGGCATATTGAATCAGCTAAAAGAGTCATTCTCACCCATGTAAATTAAAGGACAAGTCCTCACAGGCAAGAGTTCATAACTCACTCAGGATTAAGATCGAGTCGCATATGATCATTATGTGAAATATTAATCTTCTCAATTAACGGATTTATAAAGAGAGATTAAATATTTCTTGGTCCAGTCTTATACAAACTCATTGTATAAAATACCTCTACTTACATGTCTCCACATGAACGATTTGGATCAAATCATTTGTAACGATTACAAAGTGGGCCGTATCAATAGTGTTACCAGGATAAGACACCCTACCTTATTCATATACTATAGACTCTTTAGGTTATTACTTGAACACGATACTCTTGTATGTCAACCACATGCTGTTCAAGATTACATTAATAACCTTGGATTTTCATACCATGGATAACAATTAAATTACAAATAAAATAATAAAAGTTATGGTTAAACAACTAAATAATTAATTACGAAGTTTTAAGGCATAAATCCCAACCCAAATTCCTTTCTTATATTAATTCCGTTTTCCTCACGAATCGGTTTCGAACCACCACTAGTGTCTTCCCTACTATTCTCCAGCCTTAGAACAAGATTGTGGAAACCCGTGAGTAACTTAAACTTGGAAAGAATTTAGTATATATGAAGAAATAGTTTTTTAGGGAGTTTTTCAAAATTTTTTCAAGAAACTTTCAAGGTACCTTTATTACTCCATTTATAGAGTCATATTTGCATGGTGATGCAAATTTGAGATTACCAAAGTTTGACACTCAAATTTGTGGGGTTATTCGTCAATCATACATGTTTGGTTAAACCATATATTGACATTCAATATTCCACTCACTTAAACATGGATTTTTTCATTCAAGTCAACCTTTTAACTTTCTTTATTTTAATTCAATAATTAATTTTAAATTAAAATAATATTAAAAGATTAATTAAAAAATTTAATTAATATTTATCACATATTGATTTTGAATCTCTATTCATAATTATTATATTTAAATCTACTAAACAAAATGCGGTTAAATATGTCGTATATATTTAGCGCATATCCCCTAATTTGAATTTGAACACTTTGAACTCACTCGTCACACTTTTCTAAGGTTTAGTTCGATATGAGCTAGCAGGGGGACCTAATGAACCTACAGATCATGGCTCCAATGATCCGAGATTAACTAGCTAAACTCATTAACCAACATTCGTTAACTACTAGGACACTCCACTGTATCCTAGTAGTTACACTCCCTTCACTATAGATGTATTTCTGTCCATTTGATATCACCATGATTAGTAAGTCGATTCTTCACAAGTGTTCGTAACTAGAGCTAGGTCAATTTACCGTTTTACTACTGAAGTTACATCTTGTTCCATAAGTCCCACTGATCCTCTAATGAACAATTGGTTTGTGGTCCAACCACTAAACTGAATCCCTCTTGGGCCAATGAGAGGGTGGAGCCCCTTGTTCAAGATCTAGAGTCATTACTTAAGAGAACCTCTCTATTATCCCTAAAAGCAGGTAGGAGCGAATTCTATCTTGCACCTCAAGTTCCCAACTATTCACCCAATCTTACCCCTGAAATGAGAGGCTTATTGAGTCGGAAAACTCGGGCCACTCTTACCCATGCAAATCTAAGGATAATTTCGAATAAACAGGAGTTCATAGTTAGCTCAGGATTAAGATCGAGTTACCTAGGTCATCGAATGAAAAAATCAGTCTCAACAGTAAACGACATTATAAAATGAGAGTGACTTTCTTCATGGTCTGATCTTATACAATACTCCTTGCACAGGATGCCCCCACTCTCATGTCTCCACATGTACAGTTTAGTGATCACATTGTTTATATCATATACAAAAGTGGGTCGCATCCATAGTGTCCCCAGGATAAGATACTCAGCCTTATCCAAGTAGTATAGATCATTTTGACTCTATACTTGAACTCGATCCACTTTTAGGTCTCTACATATAGTTCAAGTATTCATACTATAGCCAGAGTATTCTTAGTTTATTGGATTTAGATTAATGATCGTGAAATTCGCTTAATTCAATAACAATCTTTATTGAATAAATATCAATAATAACTTTATTTCAAATAGAATATGTTTTTATTTACAAATTATGAGTTTTAGGATATAAGACCGAATAAGGAGTACCTATGTCCTTAGTTTGACATGTGGCACATGATAACTTGTCACTTTGACCCCACATTCTTGGGTTCAGACCTATACATGACCTTGTCCTTGCTTGATGCGATCGCTTCCTGACTTGTGTCAACTTCTTCCTCGCACCCACATCAAATACAAATTTTCGCTATTTTTTCCATAAATTTTTTTCATCCCAACTTGTCACTTCGACCCCACAGTCCCGTGTTAAAACCTCTCGGGAAGTTTTTCAAACAATTTTTGGCATGCATCTTCTCGTTGTCTGACATGTGTCTACTCCCCAACAGGCAAAGTTCATCCTTCCTTTTGCTTGACACATGACCCTCTCCTTGCCTAATGCGATCGCCGTCTCCTTGCCTAGTGCGATCGCCGCCTGACGTGTGTCAGTTCACAAAATTTTATTTTTACTTTAAATGTTAGATTTATGGTAAACCTACTTGTATGTTTAGCCGTAGTTTTACGTGCCAATTATATGATTTACATTGTATGTTGGAGTCATGTTAGTTTATTAATGGGGAGATCATAGGTATATAATGTTACGTTATAGAGTTTGGTGCTTGTTTATAGCATGCTCAATAATAATATATATTAAAGTTATATATCATAAATAAGATAGTTATATATATGTTTAAGGTAAATATAGTAAATTGAACCATCCTCATTATACAATGTATTGATAATGCACCACTCTATACATAGTTGAAGTCATTAATATAAACATCTAACTAATATCTCTCCCTACATTTTCTCTCTCCTATTTTTTGAGTTCATCTATATCGAGTGTGTGTGTTGTGTGACTATAAACATATAAGCTGAAGGGAATAAACTCTTCATCTACGTAGCGGAAGCATTGAGAACCGTTTTGATTTTATTAAGAATTAAAAGAAAAGCAATAAATTCGAGAGTAAGAACTCTATAGAAACCCTAGTTTGCAACACTCCTTGAAGTATTTCAACCATGCAAAAGCTCTTCAACATTCCACGAAATCTTCCTTGCTATGACTCGAACACAAGGTCATGGCTCATGGGAGCCTCTTGAAAGAAAATCCCCTAAGGGATGAGAGAAAATAGTTTTGAGGATTTTTTGTAGATGTAATTTCATTTTCTAGAGAAAGTGGGAGAGATTCGTATGTTTTTGGCTCAACGACCTTTGGAGGATTTTTGCCAAATAATATATTTACATATTTAATATATTAGGATATAATATCTTATATAAATCATATTTAAATATTAGAAGATATCCTAATATATATTTAACTAATTTGAATCTCATTCAAATTTTAAATATATTTTTATGTAATGTATCAAAATACAGATTTGATATTTAAATGTATCAAATACAATAAATATATTTTTTTTAATATATCTAATATATTAAATATTAATTCAACACTTCAAATTATTATATTTTTCTCCATTTATATTTAATGTATCTAATATATTAAATATTATTTTGAACCCTTCAAATTAAATATATTTTATTTATTTATTTAGTATATCTAATATATTAAATATTAATTTAACATTTTAAATTAAATTTATTTTCTCTTTATATTAATATATCTAATATATTAAATATAAATTTGAATAGTTCAAATTTTCATTCAAATAAATGGAACAATTTAGTGTTATTATGAGCTAACAAGGGACCCTATAGACCTACCTATTATAAGCCCAATGATATAAAATTAATTAATTAAACTTTTTAATTAACCAATTTTCATTCATTAACTATAGGTCACTCCACTATAGATCTAAAATTGCATTCTTATGCACTGTAGGACAAGTTATGTCCATTGATATAATCATTACAGGCAAGTTTGTTCATAATTACAAACTAACTCAAAAGTCCGCTTTATCCCTGTAATTACATCTTTCACATTAAGTACCACCGATTCTCTAATAAACAATTTGTTTATGATCAAATCATAAACCAAGTCCCTTTTGGGCCAATGAGAGGGTGGGGTCCATTGCTCAAGTCCCGAAATCAGTATTATGTTCCCAAGTCTCCATTTGGTAAGTCCCCAAAATTGTAGGCATATTGAATCGGCTAAAAGAGTCATTCTCACCCATGTAAATTAAAGGACAAGCCCTCACAGGCACGTGTTCATAACTCACTTAAGATTAAAATCGAGTCGCATATGATCATCATGTAAAATATTATCTTCTCAATTAACAGATTTATAAAGAGAGATTAAATATTTCTAGGTAGTTTTATACAAATTCATTTTATAGGATACCCCCACTTACATCTCTCCACATGAACGATCTAGATCAAATCATTTGTAAAGATTACAAAGTGGGCCGTATCAATAATGTTACCAGGATATGACACCCAACCTTATCCATATACTATAGACTCTTTAAGTTATTACATGAACAAGATCCTCTTGTATGTCAACCACATACTGTCCAAAATTACATTAATAACCTTGAATTTTCATATCATGGATAACAATTAAATTACAAATAAAATAATAAAATTATTGTTAAAAACTAAATAATTAATTACCGGCATAAATCCAACATAAGTCATGGACACTATTTCCATTTGTATGAGATTTTTTGAGGAAACCAAAAGGAAAGCCGTAAAAACTTATGTTCAAAGTCGACAATATCATACCAATATAGAGGGTTGATGTTCCTACATTGCATTCAGATAATTTTTGTTTGTTCACGAAACACGTGCATTCGCTCTGCGTAATGCTGAAATGACCTTTATCATCCTTCAAAACATGTCATAGATGGTGAAAGGGACTTAAATTGGCATCGACCTCTATGTATTTATAGGTGCTACAATGAAGTTGTCATGCAAGAATACCAAGGTACGTTCCGTTGATGGAAATGGCCACCACTGACAAAAACAACTACTTTCGGTTGGTGATACCGAAGAATGTGATGAGACACGACCAGTGCAAGGTTTATTCGGTGAAGTCACAAGACAAGAGTTGCATTAAGCCATCGAATCTGAATGACGATGTGGATGGGGCAAAGTTGAAGCCTGTGAGGGCGCATTCATGGACGCCGAAAGAAACATTTTGTACATTACAATGTTCGATCATTAGGTTTTGAACCTACCTGTCCACATTGGACGTACGATGAGGTTAATATTGTAATAGTTAGAGCTTTTGAAGATATGATGTTTTGAATTATGGCTCTTTATTAGGTTCTTATGATATTATGGACAAAAACGTATAGTTTTATCAAACACGAGAAGAAAAAACATCAGCTTTCTAGAGAGAATTTACATTTTCCCTCCCCAGCTTCCTTTCTCCATCAATATAGTTATCATTATTTTTCTTCATTAATTAAAAGTTGTGACACTAATTCAAGTTTAGAGTAGGTCGCACGTTATTTAAGACTTTCAGTCGGTTTTAATCTCTCGTCTCTTTTCACAATTATGCCCGTCCTTACGCCAGAAAGTAACCGTTACTACAAAAAGAAAAAGAAAAACAATAATTATTAGATTTACTTGAGAGAAAAAAAAAATTAGAATGACCTTTACCATTCATGGAAAATTTAAGTGAGATAGATCTGATCAATAACGTATATATTAAATCTTCATTTTCTTTTATCATATTTTTTTTAGAAATCACAACCAATTATACTCATATTTTCGTTGAATTATTACAATGGTCGAACGTTGAGTTAGAAATTAAGCATTAATCATTTCTAGTAAATCACGTTAGATTAGTAATATTAGATTAAATTTTTGTCATATTAGTAATATTAAATTAAATTTTTATTCCTAGCCAAATGAATAGATTAAAGATAGAATGGTTTAACAAGGAAAGATTTGGAAACAGAGATCAACTAGAAATTTGGAATACATGAAAACAGAATTAAATTTGGAATACATGAAAACACAATTAAAATGCAACCCAAAGAAAAAAAAATTAGGGAATTAAATGTTGAGATATGATTAAAAGTATTCAAAATGAAGATATGATTTAGAGTAGTTAGATATGATTCAAATATTCAAACTACCAAGATTTTAGGAGATTGTTATTAGATTTGAGTTTATCTAGATTTCTATGATTTACTATTTCTGGTCCAGTGTATTAGCTATAAATACTTGTGTAACCCAAGATTTTAGGAGATTGTTATTAGATTTGAGTTTATCTAGATTTCTATGATTTACTATTTCTGGTCCAGTGTATTAGCTATAAATACTTGTGTAACCCTCTGAGCATTGAGTCCGTAGACAATAATAAAGCACGGTAGCTTTCATCTATTCCTATCCATTCCTATCTCTTTCACTATCCCACTTTCCAACAATTTTGGTATCAGAGCCAAGTTCGTTCGACACAAGGGCGAGTGATTATTTTCTTTTCCAAAACAAAAATGGCAGTAGCTGGTTTTTCTTTTTTGCACCGTTGTTGCCAATCTTTAATGGTGAGAAGTATGAGTGGTGGAGCATCAAGATGAAGACCTTGCTCAGATCGCAGGAGCTATGGGACTTGGTGGAGTACGGGTTCGTTGATATATCAGAACCCACAATTGAAGAAGAGGAGACACTAAGGGAAACCAAGAAAAATGATGTCAATGCTCTATTCATTATTCAGCAAGCAGTTCATGAGACTATCTTTTCACGAATTGCAGCAGCAACTACATCAAAGCAAGCATGGTCAATTCTACTGAAGGAGTTTGAGGGAGATTCAAAAGTCAAAATCACGTCTTAAATTGCAATCTTTAAGACGTGATTTTGAAACTCTGCTCATGATGAATGGCGAATCAATTGCTGATTTTTTGTCCAGAACAATGACAATAGTCAGTCCGATGCGTACCTATGGAGAGAAAATTTCAGACGAAACAATTGTTGCAAAGGTGTTGAGAAGCTTGACTCCAAAGTTTGACCATGTGGCGACTACCATAGAAGAAGCTACTAAGGATCTATCAATACTCTCCGTTGATGAACTGATGGGTTTGCTTCAGGCTCATGAGTCAAGAATCAATAAATCATCAGAAAGGAATGAAGAAAAGACACTACAAGTGGAGACAGACAACAACGAAGGCAACGAAAGAGAAAATATAGAAAAGGCACTACAAGTGGAGACAACCAACAACGAAGGCAACAAAAGAGAAAATATAGAAAAGGCACTACAAGTGGAGACAGCCAACAACGAAGGCAACGAAAAAGAAAATGTTTGTTTAGCAAGTAGAAGTTGTGGAAGAGAAGGATTTCGCAGCTTCCATGGCGATCGTGATAACAGGTGGAGAAGTGATGGACAGAGACAATTCAATGAACAAAGGAATGTCATACAATGTTACCATTGTAGAAGGTATGGTCACACAAAATATGATTGTTGGTATAAAAATCAACTAATGAATTTTGCAGTAGAGAATGGAGAAAAAGAAAAGTTGTTTATGGCATGCATGGATACGAATCCAAAAGAAAGTAACTTATGGTTTGTTGATAGCGGATGCTCGAACCATATGACAGACATCAAATCTTTATTCCAAGAGCTTGATGAGACGTAAAGAATCAAGGTGCAACTTGGAAATAAAAAAGAGATGCAAGTTAAGGAAAAAGACACGGTGAACGTCAAAACCAATCATGACCCTATGAATTATGAAGAAGCAACTGAAAAAGAAGACGGGAAGAAAGCCATGACAGTAGAGATGCAGTCCTTTAAGAAAGATGAAACATGGGATATGGTTGACCTACCAAACGAAAAGTTCTATGGAGATTTACAAGAAGAAGTTTATGTAACACCGCCAGAGGGATTCATAAAGAAAGACAAAGAAACAAAGGTATACAAGCTGAGACAAACATTGTACGGGTTAAAGCAGACATACTTACGAAGGCCTTGTCAGAAGAAAAGCTCTGTACTTACGTCTACAACTTTGAATCATGGGGGAGTGTTGAGATATGATTCAAAGTATTCAAAATGAAAATATGATTTAGAGTAGTTAGATATGATTAAAATATTCAAACTATCAAGATTTTAGGAGATTGTTATTAGATTTGAGTTTATCTAGATTTCTATGATTTACTATTTCTTGCCGAGTGTATTAGCTATAAATACTGGAATTGTGTAATACTATGAGCATTGAGTCAGTAGACAATAATAAAGCACTGCAGCTTTCATCTATTCCTATCCATTCCTATCTCTTTCACTATCCCTCTTTCCAACATTAAAAACCACAAACTAAAAGGCAAACGTAAATATAGAGGGTAAATACGGAGAGTAGTAAAACCGAGAATAACTTGAAATAGCGGTATCTACTTTTTTTTTTTTTTTTTTAATAAAACAATAACCATGAAAAATAAGATTTGTAATAAAAATATAATTATAGACATATAACATTTCAAGACCATTAACAATGGACCTATGTAAATTAAAGAAATACTTTTGTAGATTCCAAACTTGAAACGGATGTCATGGGCTCACATAGGTTGACTCGAATTTCAAAGGACAGAATCAAACTTTCATTAAGGATATATTTGTGATAACGACTTAAGCTAGCCAGGTAAGTGACCTTACTATTGTTGGGTTTTATGTCCTAAAACTCATAGTTTGTAAACGAAAAATATATTCTATTTTCAATAAAGTTATTATTGTTATTTATTCAGTAAAGATTGTTATCGAATAAAGTGAATTCTTACGATTATTAATCTAAATCCAATAAATTAAGAACACTCTGATTATAGTATGATTACTTGAACTATATGTAGAGACATAAGAGTGGATCAAGTTCAAGTATATAGTCAAAATGATCTATAGTATGGGGATAAGACTGAGTACCTTATCTTGGGGACACTATGGATGCGGCCCACTCTTGTATATGACATAAACAATGTGATCACTAAATTGTACATGTGGAGACATGTGAGTGGGGGTGTTCTATGCAATGAGTATTGCATAAGATCGGACCATGAAGAAAATCACTCTCACTTTATAATGTCGTTTACTGTTGAGACTGATTTTCTTTTCATTCGATGACCTAGGTAACTCGATTTTAATCCTGAGCTAACCATGAACTCCTGTTTATTTGGAATTATCCTTAGATTTGCATGGGTGAGAGTGGCTCGAGTTCGCCGACTCAATAGGCCCCCCATTTTAGGGATAAGACTGGGTGAATGGCTGGGGACGTGGGGTGCAAGATGGAATTCACTCCTACCCACTTTTAGGGATAGAAGAGAGGTAGGTCCCTTAAGCACTAACTCCAGGTCTTGAACAAGGTGCCCCACCCTCTCATTGGCCTGAGAGGGATTCGGTTTACTGGTTGGACCACAAACCAATTGTTCATTAGAGGACCAGTGAGACATAAGGAACAAGAAGTAACTTTAGGGGTAAAACGGTAAATTGACCCAACTCTAGTTACGAACAACCTGTGAAGAATCGACTTACTAATCATGGTTATATCAAATGGACAGAAATATATCTATAGTGAGGGGATTGCAACTACTAGGCTATAGTAGAGTGTCCTAGTAGTTAACGAGTGTTGTTGATTAGCAAGGTTAATGAGTTTAATCGATTAATCTTGGATCGTTGGAGCCCATGATCTATAGGTCCATTAGGTCCCTCTGCTAGCTCATATCGGACTAAACAATAGAATAGTGTGACGAGTGAGTTCGAAGTGTTTGAATTCAAATTAGGGAATATGCGCTACATATATACGATATATTTAACCGCATTTTTGTTTTATTTACGAATTAAACAAAAAGAGAGAATTTGAGATATTTAAATAAGTTTTAAATATTTTAATCAAATAAGTGTCGGAATTGATTGGGATTGGCTTTTGAGTTAATATTAAATATTAATTAAATAGTTTAATTAATCATTTAATATTACCTTAGTTTGAAATTAATTATTCAAATTAATTGTTGAATTAAAATGAAGAAAGTCAAAATGTTGACTTCATTCAATGGAAAAATACATGTCAGTGGAATTTTGAGGTGTCTGGTTTAACCAATATTGCATGCTTGCCAAATAAACCCCAAAAGTTTGAGTGGAATTTTGAGTGTCAAAATTTGGTTAACTCAAACATGCATGCTTGTCCCATAATCCCAAACATCTGAGTGGAATTTCGAGCGTCAAAATTTGGTGATCTCAAATTTGCATGAACATGCAAACATGACTCTATAAATAGAGTGATCATGGTGCATGAAAGGTCTTTTTGGTGGAAAACCTTGAGACAAACACTCTCTTCATATACAAAATCCCCCCCAAGTTTAGTCACTCACCAGATTCCACAATCCCGTTCTAAGGCCGGAGAATAGTGGAGAAGACACTAGTGGTGGTTCGAAACCGGTTCGTGAGGAAAAAGAAACTTGAGCGACAAAAGGTTAGTATCAAACTCATTGAGTTTTAATGCTTTTAAACATGTTAGCTAATTTACTATAATTGATGTACTTAGAGTGCCTAAGATCCAAATTACTTCCGCATGTGTTATATTAACACCTTCAAAAATCGTCATGGTTATATTCGATGTTGATACGTGCCCCGTGGTTCTGCACGTGTCATATATATTGATATGTGTGAATTGTCTGTGGATCGATATGCTTCTTGTATGTTATGTATACATTACAATAGGTGAATTGTATGATAAAATTACGGTACGATGTGTTCAAGGATATGTTTGAGATAGGATACGAGAAGGATGCTCAAAACGAAATGTAGCGATAGGAGTGAAATACGTTCATGAAACGTTAAGGTTAGGTTACATACCGGAGTGATATGGATAAGAGAGATTGATGGAAGAATACGGTTACGTTACGGGTAGAAAGGGATAGGTTTGTGATAGATTGATAGAACGATAGCGTTAGGATTGATAGAACGATAGCGTTAGGATACGTTCTTGTGATGATATGACTAAGGCACGTTCACGTAATGATATGTCTGTGATAGGTATAAGAACGTTAAGGCTGTGATAAGTTAGAGAACGATATGACTACAAAGTGTTTACGTTATGACTTGTTTATGATATGATACATTGTGATGCAATATGTCATGGTATGTTGTGTATATGATGAAATGTTATGTTAAAAGCATATAATGTTATGTTAGGTCTGTTAAATTGTGTGTATACAGCATGATATGAATGACATGAAATTACGATAAATGGCATGAAATATAACCCCGTTAGAATTATGTATGATTTGAGAACTGAAAAATAAGAAACGATATGATATGAATGATGAACGTGATGAAAAATGATATGATGTGTACATAATGCTAGCGGGGATGTATTAAAGGATAATGAAAATGGAAAAGTTTTGGGACCTCATGCACTTGGGGGATACCCCTATCCCATCACGAGGGTACGGACGCATATATCCAATGGCAGAACAACGATCGTTATGCTTTGCATAGCACTGCCGTGACGGTTACTTGTTCTAACGGGTGTCCGGCCTAAGGGGCTCCCAAAGTATGCCCACCGGATAAGAAAAGTGGCCCAACGGTGTGCGAACAAGCTGGTGAGCCCATACTCGCACGTATGGGCTATGTGTAGAGTGTATGATATGCGTCCAAAATTACCCGTTAGGACAGCACCGTAGGGAAAACGGAATGAAAGATAGGTCCCGTCATCTCATTGCATGTGATTGTTGCATTTAACCCCAATAGTGGAGTCACTAACTGAGTATTTCTTTAAATACTCAAGCCATGTGCTACTACATTTTTCACGTAAAGGTAAGGCATTCCTGTACAGCTGACGACGAAATCGCAACTCGAGACCATGGCACATGCATAGGACAATGGTATTTATTTTCTTAGACTTAGGCTAGTATAGGATGTTTTTAACTTAAATTCTTATTCATTTTATTTAGTCTTTTGTTGTGTCGGTTTAAAGATGTTTTCGAAACACGTAAGTCTATGGCTGTGTTTTAAGATAAAGGTTATGTTTTATGGAATTTAAATGAAGTGTTCCGCATTCAATGTTTATGGTACGTATACAGTAGCGATCTTAAATTAAGTAGAAAATTTCGAGTCGTTACATTTCCCATCACATTTCACTTTTACTCCAATGAAAAATGGATTAAATGATTCGAATAATCCACCCCAATGCTTTATAGTTACATAGAGTTCGTGGTTTAAGAATAGATGTTTTAGTTGAAAAAACTTGCAATCCAAATAGTTGGTCGAATTTCAAAATCCTCTTTACTCGATCAAGCTCAACACATGAATATCTTCTAAACCCATTGAATTGAACGTAGACAATTCACTCCTCCATGAAACAACTCGCCAACATGACACAGCTAGCCCTTTCTACATATGCATGTTACCCCAACTTTTTACACTTACCATTCCTATTTTTTTACCAAATTAAATTCAAACAATTGACCTTTTAAAATAAATATAGAATTCTTGTATAGAATGAAAGTCATATATGGTATATATGGTACGTGAGTTTGGTGCATTATTTCTAAATCCAAACTAAGTTAAAAATCTAACTAATATTGACTTGCATTCCTCGAGACAAGACTATTCAACTTTTACTCATATAATATACTTTAAACTTAGAATTTTTTAATCATATTATTATATTTGAGTCTATATATATATTACACTTCAACGTTAGAATTACATAACATATTAAAATGGGTTCTCTAACCACAAGTGTTTTTGTGATTGCACTCCTCTTCTATTGCAGAATTAATGTTTTCGAAGCCGCTGAATATCAAGATAGCCCTGCTCCTACACCAAGTGGTCAAGAGAGTCCCTCCCAAGGAGGTTCGCCAGACATCCATTTCCATCACCACCGCCGCCACCACCGCCATGGTCACATCCCACAAAGCCAGTCCAGCTTAAATGACATTGAAGCTTCCAAAATTTAAGATAGCCCTGATCCTCCACCAAGTGGTCAAGAGAGTCCCTCCCAAGGAGGTTCGCCAGACATCCATTTCCATCACCACCACCACCACCGCCATGGTCACATCCCACACAGCCAGTCCAGCTTAAATGACATTGAAGCTTCCAAAATTCAAGATAGCCCTGCTCCTACACCAAGTGGTCAAGAGAGTCCCTCCCAAGGAGATTCGCGAGACATCCATATCCATTTCCATCACCACCACCACCACGAACACGGCCGCCATGGTAAGAGCCCACCAAGCCAGTCCAGCTTAAATGACATTGAAGCTTCCAAAATTCAAGATAGCCCTGCTCCTACACCAAGTGGTCAAGAGAGTCCCTCCCAAGGAGATTCGCGAGACATCCATATCCATTTCCATCACCACCACCACCACGAACACGGCCGCCATGGTAAGAGCCCACAAAGCCAGTCCAGCTTAAATGACATTGAAGCTTCCAAAATTCAAGATAGCCCTGCTCCTACACCAAGTGGTCAAGAGAGTCCCTCCCAAGGAGATTCGCGAGACATCCATATCCATTTCGATCACCACCACTGCCACGAACACGGCCGCCATGGTAAGAGCCCACCAAGCCAGTCCAGCTTAAATGACATTGAAGCTTCCAAAATTCAAGATAGCCCTGCTCCTACACCAAGTGGCCAAGAGAGTCCCTCCCAAGGAGGTTTGCCAGACATCCATTTCCATCACCACCACCGCCGCCATGGTCACATCCCACAAAGCCAGTCCAGCTTAAATGACATTGAAGCTTCCAAAATTCAAGATAGCCCTGCTCCTACACCAAGTGGCCAAGAGAGTCCCTCCCAAGGAGGTTCGCCAGACATCCATTTCCATCACCACCACCGCCATCACCACCACCGCCATGGTAACATTCCACAAAGTCAGTCCAGCTTAAATGACATCGAAGCTTCCAAAATTCAAGACAGTCCAACTTCAATGTCATAGTCATCGAACATAGTCATAGTCCTGCTCATGTACCAACTCACCACAACTGCCATCACCAAGTACCTACCATCACTATCAATTGCGATGACCTCAGTTTTTCTTTTAAAATAAAATTGTTAGTACATGTATGTCATGACATGTTTAAGAAATAATTTTCTTTTCAACTTTAAAACTTTCGTGGACTCCAATCTTCCAAATAATGCAAACACGGTGAAAGCATAGTTAAAAATAAGGTTTAAACATGTTCTAATAGAAAAATCAAGGATCATGATATTTAAAATATAACAAAAAGTGTGGAAAACTATATGTGAACAACTTCATTTTTGTGGCCTCCTCAAGCGACTTTACCAAGGGAGTGGGAAAAATTCATTCACATACAACATGTACCATAACCGGTAAGACTTAATGTTTGTGATTGTTCCTTGTGCACTACTTTTTTCGGGTAGAGTTGGATGCATAGTATTTATTTATACACGATTCACGTAAAACTTTTAGCATACCTCTCAAGTCTGACTATGAGCTAGCGAATCCTCAAATGCCGAAAACCAAAAGAATGAAAGGAACACAAATAATATCGTAGTTTGTATTCTATGATTATATGACATACAATATGCATGATCTCCCGCATAAAAAAAAAAAAAAAAGTTTCATTGACATTATGCACATAATACTTTCATACTTACCATGACCTAAATTTCTTATACGACGTACGTACATATTCATGGTATTTCATTGATTCTTTTTATACATGGGTACATCATGGTGTCTCCCAAGACATAAATATGATCATATGAATACATCAATCATAACAATGAAAACAGATTACATGCAAAAAGGTTAGAAATTCAAATGTCTAACCTCTCCTGAGTACCTTAGAATAAATGCAGGGAATTTAGACTCGACTGAGTTGGTTACGAAAAAATAGTAGATGTTTTTGTTTTTAAAATTAAATATTCTGTTATGTGACAACCAGATAAAATATCACCATCCAATTTTCAAGAGTCAAAACATCTACCATGACCATAAAGACAAAAACAAAAGAAAAGAAAATAAAACTAATTTAAAATAAAATACCTTAAAATTTTGCGTAGTTATCTTATTTAGGGTTGAACTAACTTTTTTGTTTTCATACTTTGTAAGTTTGTAAGTTTGCATTGCAGTCAACGAATAAAATCCTTGGCATCATTTTTTATAGGACAGTTTGATAGCTTTATTTGAACACATTTGTGTAAAGTTCTTAGTTTACCCATGTAGTCCTTTGTCCCCTCTCAAGCCAGGTTTATAGCATAATGTGTTAAAAGATCATCACTAGTCCAATAGGATCAAGCCTAATAATTATACTAGTCTATTGTCTATATAAATTACGAAAATTATTTAGGTACTTTAGGAATAAAGATACTTACATATTTTGGGAAAATTATTTAGGTATTATAGGTAAAGGATTTAGGTAATTTAGTATTAAATGGTTAAATATTTTAGGAATAAATTGTCTAGTTTCTACTATAAATGCCTCGTCACATCGGTGAGGTTTTCACCTCAAGAAGTCCCAAGTAATCAAAGTAAAACAAAATATTTGTAATATATTATTGGTTTATCTTTACAAAGAGTGCTAGTGTTTTCAAGAGAGTGTTTTATTTGTAATATATTTTTGGTTTATCTTTACAAAGAGTGCTAGTGTTTTCTACACAGAGGTGTGTTCAACAATCTCGTATCAGAGCAAGATGGGTGTACGATGGTGATCTCTCTCTGATTTTGCAGATCAAAAATAATTTCTTGAGAATATTAGTTAGTGAGATTCTTTGTGTCGTGAGACGTTTGTGACTCTACAAGGTTTATGTCGAAAAAACTTGTTTGGTATTACTAAGGTACAGGTAACACCTATATTCGAATAAGCAAAATCGAAGTCCAAGAAGTTGTTTACTGTAAGCCTTACAAGTACTGTGACGTTGAGACCCTTCACAGTACTAAACCTCTTTTCCATTAGTTCACAAGATTGTATGTTTACTTAAAAATGTTAAATTTATCGTAAACCTACTTATGTGTTTAGCGGTCAGTTTATGTGCCATTACATGATTTACATTGCACGTTGGATTCCACATTAGCGGATGAGGGGGAAGATCATAAGCTTATTTATAGCATAATGAATGATAATATATATTAATGTTATATTTCATATTAGACATGGTCAAGAATTATATACAGTAAAAACTATATATGGTAGATAGCTATATATATATATATATATATATATATATAAATATATAGTAGATGATTATATGTGGTAAAGTTATATATATTAAACTGAATCGTTCTCATTAGACTGTTTTGAAAATGTCCTTGTTACCGGAAGTCATTAATATAAACCTCTCACCAATATTTCTCCTTACATTTTCTCTCTCATGTTCTTTGTGTTCATCTACATCGAGTATGTGTTGTTGTGCGGATCCTAACATAAAAGCGATGGACACTATCTCCAATGGTATGAGATCTTTTGAGGAAACTAAAAGGAAATCATAAAAACTTATGTTCAAAGTGGATGGTATCATATCGATTTAGAGAATTGATGTTCCTATCATTTGCACTCATATTTTTATTTGTTCACACCTTTCGTGGTTGTTCCTTGGGATCTATTTTTATTTTCGGGTGGGGATGCATGCATAGTACTTCTTTACACACACCTTATACGAATCCACTAGGCAAGCTCGTATAGTACTACCTGACTTAGTTATGAGCTAGTGCACACTCATATTGCCAAAAACTAACAAAAAAGAAACGAATGTGCATAATATTGTGGTGTACACGTCTCTACATAACGTATTGGATAAGTAATTCATGCTTGTGTGACATACAACATGCTTGGCGTCTGCATTAAAAATCATTGTATAGTAAAATAATGCACATAATACTTTTATACTTATCAAGACATGTATTCCCTATGAGACGTAAATACATATTAACGATATTTCATTATCGGGCATAAACATAATCATATCAATATAGTAAGCATGATCAACAAACAAAAAGTATATGCGTCATGAAATTCATTAAGATTTCATAAAATAAAATAATATCACGTAGAAATGCTACAGGATACGTGAGACTTAAGCAACAATGAATTCATCTCACCTAATTCGTAAATGTTCCAACGGTACGTTCATTTATTATTTTTGACCTAATTGAACATCTCTAAACTTTCCTTAGCTATTTTTACCTCAAGCTCATGCTTATAGTGCTTCAATTTCATCTACGGCATTCTATACGCTATTCTATATGTTCTGAAATTGAGGTAAATCCTATTAAAAAAACTTGCAATTTGAGTTGAATTAGAGCAGTTGAGCCGACTTGCAAAACTCTTATTCGCTTTGAGACATCTTAAATTCTTTACTCCTTTCTCCAACGATGATATGGCAATCAACATTAAAGTACACCAAAACAAATAATTGAAGGAGAAAGAACATCTTGAGAGAAGAGTTTTTTTTTACCCAAAATCTTAACCACTAAAGTTTTCAATTCTTATTGTTATTAATATCTAATCAGTATCTAGAGGGAGAAAAACACTAACAAATTTTGTAAACTTTCTCAAGTTAAAAACCACATACAATTCTCCTACGTAAATAACTATCTATTTTCTTAAACTTTCTCTGCAATTTATGAACTTTAACAATTCTCTTAAATAAATCACTAACCATTTTTTTTAAACTTACTTACGTGAATAACTATTTTTATTAAATCAAATTTATTGATTCACATTTTCTCTCCTAAGCTTGACTTGGCTCGAGATTCTCATTCTAAATAACAATCGCATGCTTGTAAAGTTTAATCTTGGCTAGAGCCTTGTTGAGTATATCTGCATGTTGCTTTATCGTGTCAATGTTGCTTCATCCCTAATCAACTTTGTCTTCTTTATAAGAAATTTAATTGTGCATCATGAAATTTCTTTTGCTTCTCTATTATGCATAGGAATTTTATCCTCTTGTAAGATATTGCTTGTCTTTCAACTCTGCATTCCCATAGTATAAGTTCGTTAGAATTTTTGTGGAAACCATCCATCTCAAGAAAGTTGGATGAACAAACTAGATATTCAATAGAAATGGCGCAAAGAAATTGGTAATTGTCACCCCTTTTAATACTGGACTCTTGTTTTGTTTTTGGTCTGCTCCTGGGCTTATTTGGTTGAGATGACAAGTTTGATGTTTTTTTTTTAAAAAAAAAAGAAAATGCTAGTAGCCTTTCTTCTAAGCCTCCTTGGTTGACATAATAAGTTTGATGGAGTACATTGACTTATAAGTTGCTCTTCATGGACCAACTTAGCCTCGTAGTCTTTAGTTTCTTCTTCTCCCAACTCATTGGTTTCTTCTTCCCTTTCTTGATGCCAATGATAGTGCCAATGGAGGTTTTTGAAAAATTTTAATGGTGTTTCATTAGTACCTTAGACAGGTGGTTTCGTGACAATTTTATCTTAATCAACCGGGCTCCATTTTTGTCAAAGAACTTGAGAAATGAGCCGACTAACTCCATTATACTACCTTCTTCTGTCATTTGACCAAGACCAATAATATTGCTCTTCACACTCGGAATGTAATATACAGGTCACCAAAAGTTGGTTGTCATTATTACACAGGAAAAAGATGGATCGGTACAATAGATTTGTCTCAGAACTTCATGTTTCCAATGAATTTCTCATCAAACTCCTTAAATTTTGTTCAATCTTTAGTTATTGTTAGACAAAGTCCAGTGAGTGGAGATAGGCCACAAAATTGAGTTGAGGTGACGTCCAGTGGAATGGCATGAATTGAGTCAAGCCCTAAACCCTAAATTAAAACAAGAAACACAACATTGGTTTTGAGCAGCAACAAAATCATAGATTTCATTGTCTTACGCTTATGTCATTTGTTCCAGTTCTTACCGGCGGCAAACTGCCATCCCCGAAAGACTTCAAGTACAAACCATCCCCGAAGCCTATGGTACATCATCTCCGAGTGTTCGAAAAGCCTACAGTACATCATCTCCGAGTGTACGACTATATCACGTACATGAAGATCACGCATCTCCACCTCGTCAAGCTCGATCTCAAGAGACTGAAGGTCGTTTTCATCGGCTATGAACCCGGGAGCAAAGTGTAGAAGCTCTATGATCCTATGGGGGGACGAGCTCACGTGTTGCGCGATGTTGTCTTCAACCAGAACACCTTTTGGTAGTGGAACGACGTGGCCAAGGTGAATCAAAATCCAGAATAATTCACAGTGGAGTATCTCATCACCGAGCCAGGAGAAGGAGCAGCGCAACACCGGGAATTGTCACCGCCACCAGCAGCTGCACTGGGCACGTCTACACCAACACCGGCCGCAACTCCTGTTGCGGCCCCTGAACCAGTGGAGTTTGCAACACCGCGTACTGTGGATTCGACGTTGAACTATCGAGAGGTGAACTCTGAAGAGGTGTTTGCGCCGGTGGCAAGGTTGGAATCTGTCTGCCTGTTGCTGGCGATCGCAACACATCATTCCTGGGAGGTCCACTACATGGACGTGAAGTCCACTTTCCTCAACGGAGAGGTGAAGGAGACCGTCTACGTCTGACAACTGATCGCTTGTGGATGTATATAATAAAATGATGTAAAATTCACAAGAATAAGTGCAAGTATACACTATCAAAAGTAGCAAGTAATACGTAAATTATCGATTCCACAGGGAACCTATCTTTTTGGTTAATTTTATCGCTGGAAATTAAGTGAGTTTTTGGGTAACATTAAAATGGGTGTTGGTGATTTTAACTACTTAAACAAAACTAAAACAGAGTGTCACTGCTGATAAACCTGCAAAAACACCTCACTCATCCCGATTTAGAGCACATTTCGAGTGGATTGATGGGCTCAGTTGTATGTCCGAGAAATAGTTTGGTTGCATGGGGTGCCTACTTCTATTGTGTCTGATCACGATGCTAGGTTTACCTCTCGTTTTTTTTTTTTTGAAAGGATTGCAAAAAGCTTAGGATACCCAACTTTGTTTCAGTACGGCCTTCCATTCTCAGACAGATGAATAGACAGAAAGGTTGAATCAAGTATTAGAGGACATGCTCAAGGCGTTTGTGATGGATTTCGCTGGTTGTTGGGATGAACACCTACCCCTCATGGAAGTTGCTTATAAATTTAGTTATCAAGAAAAGATATATATGGCTCCGTTGAGGCCCTGTATGGGAAGAGGTGGCAGACAAGACATCAGTGTTTTGGGAAGAGGTTGGAACCCAACAACTTATGGGACCGAAATTAGTTCAGATCACCAAGGCGGTAGTCCAGAAAATTGGATCATGGATACTTACTGCACAGAGCCGGCAAAAGAGTTACGCTGACACTCGAAGAAAGGATCTCGAGTTTGCGGTGGACGAACATGTTCTCCTGAAGGTAAAGCCCTTGAGAAGGGTGATAAGGTTCGGGAAAAAAGGGTAAGTTTAGCCCTAGGTTCATAGGTACATTTCAAATCCTTGAGAGGATTGGTGTCGTGGCATACAGGTTTGCGTTGCCACCCACCCTCGCTGCTGTGCACAATGTTTTTCATGCATCTATGTTGAGAAAATACACATTGTACCCCACACACAATATTGAGCACTTGCACTTCAAGAGGATCTATCATTGGAAGAGGCCCCAATTTGAGTTATGTTGTGCACAATGTTTTTCACGTATCCATGTTGAGAAAATACACATCTTACTCCACACACAACATTGAGCACCAAGCACTTTATTGTTAATTAAAAAAAAAATGCTTACAATACAATTAAACATACTTATATTTATTATAATTATATACAAATAGATAATCTTTTTTTGGTTATTGATTTTTTTTACCTCTTAAATATAAAATTTTAAGTCTTTAAAAATTTACATTAAAATGAGTTACAAATCTTAATATAAATAGATCTTCCTATGCAGTAACCCAAAAATAAATAAACAAATAAACAAATAAACGAATAAAAAAATTATAAAAAAATAGTTATTATAATAATAATAATGAATTAATTAAAAAAAAAACAACCTTTTTCCACTTCTCTCCATTAATCTCTCGTCCCTTTCCACAATTATACCGGTCCTTGCGCCAGAAAGTAACAGTGACTACAAAAAGAAAAAGAAAAACAATAATTATTAGATTTACTTGAGAGAAAAAAAAAATGAGAATGACCTTTACCATTCATGGGAAATTTAAGTGAGATAGATCTGATCAATAAAGTATATATTAAATCTTCATTTTCTTTTATCATATTTTTTTAGAAATCACAACCAATTATACTCATATTTTCGTTGAATTATTACAATGGTCTAGCGTTGAGTTAGAAATTAAGCGCCAATCATTTCTAGTAAATCACGTTAGATTAGTAATATTAGATTAAATTTTTGTCATATTAGTAATATTAAATTAAATTTTTGTCATATTAGTAATATTAAATTAAATTTTTATCCGTAGCCAAATGAATAGATTAAAGATAGAATGGTTTAACAAGGAAAGATTTGGAAACAGAGATCAACTAGAAATTTGGAATACATGAAAACAGAATTAAATTTGGAATACATGAAAACACAATTAAAATGCAACCGAAAGAAAAAAAAATTAGGGAATTAAAAACCACAAACTAAAAGGCAAACGTAAATATAGAGGGTAAATACGGAGAGTAGTAAAACCGAGAATAACTTGAAATAGCGGTATCTACTTTTTTTTTTTTTAATAAAACAGTAACCATGAAAAATAAGATTTGTAATAAAAATATAATTATAGACATATAACATTTCAAGACCGTTAACAAAGGACCTATGTAAATTATAGAAATACTTTTGTAGATTCCAAACTTGAAACGGATGTCTTGGGCTCACATAGGTTGACTCGGATTTCAAAGGACAAAATCAAACTTTCATTAAAGATATATTTGTGATAACGACTTAAGCTAGCCAGGTAAGTGACCTTACTATTGTTGGGTTTTATGTCCTAAAACTCATAGTTTGTAAACGAAAAATATATTCTATTTTCAATAAAGTTATTATTGTTGTTTATTCAGTAAAGATTGTTATCGAATAAAGTGAATTTTTACGATTATTAATCTAAATCCAATAAACTAAGAACACTCTGACTATAGTATGATTACTTGAACTATATGTAGAGACATAAGAGTGGATCAAGTTCAAGTATATAGTCAAAATGATCTATAGTATGGGGATAAGACTGAGTACCTTATCCTGGGGACACTAAGGATGCGGCCCACTCTTGTATATGACATAAACAATGTGATCACTAAATTGTACATGTGGAGACATGTGAGTGGGGGTGTCCTATGCAATGAGTATTGCATAAGATCGGACCATGAAGAAAATCACTCTCACTTTATAATGTCGTTTACTGTTGAGACTGATTTTCTTTTCATTCGATGACCTAGGTAACTCGATTTTAATCCTGAGCTAACAATGAACTCTTGTTTATTTGGAATTATCCTTAGATTTGCATGGGTGAGAGTGGCTCGAGTTCGCCGACTCAATAGGCCCCCCATTTTAGGGATAAGACTGGGTGAATGGCTGGGGACGTGGGGTGCAAGATGGAATTCACTCCTACCCACTTTTAGGGATAGAAGAGAGGTAGGTCCCTTAAGCACTAACTCCAGGTCTTGAACAAGGTGCCCCACCCTCTCATTGGCCTGAGAGGGATTCGGTTTACTGGTTGGACCACAAACCAATTGTTCATTAGAGGACCAGTGAGACATAAGGAACAAGAAGTAACTTTAGGGGTAAAACGGTAAATTGACCCAACTCTAGTTACGAACAACCTGTGAAGAATCGACTTACTAATCATGGTTATATCAAATGGACAGAAATATATCTATAGTGAGGGGATTGCAACTACTAGGCTATAGTAGAGTGTCCTAGTAGTTAACGAGTGTTGTTGATTAGCAAGGTTAATGAGTTTAATCGATTAATCTTGGATCGTTGGAGCCCATGATCTATAGGTCCATTAGGTCCCTCTGCTAGCTCATATCGGACTAAACAATAGAATAGTGTGACGAGTGAGTTCGAAGTGTTTGAATTCAAATTAGGGAATATGCGCTACATATATACGATATATTTAACCGCATTTTTGTTTTATTTACGAATTAAACAAAAAGAGAGAATTTGAGATATTTAAATAAGTTTTAAATATTTTAATCAAATAAGTGTCGGAATTGATTGGGATTGGCTTTTGAGTTAATATTAAATATTAATTAAATAGTTTAATTAATCATTTAATATTACCTTAGTTTGAAATTAATTATTCAAATTAATTGTTGAATTAAAATGAAGAAAGTCAAAATGTTGACTTCTTTTAATGGAAAAATCCATGTCAGTGGAATTTTGAAGTGTCAAAATTTTGGTTTAACCAAACTTGCATGCTTGCCAAATAAACCCCAAAAGTTTGAGTGGAATTTTGAGTGTCAAAATTTGGTTAACTCAAACATGCATGCTTGTCCCATAATCCCAAACATTTGAGTGGAATTTCGAGTGTCAAAATTTGGTGATCTCAAATTTGCATGAACATGCAAACATGACTCTATAAATAGAGTGATCATGGTGCATGAAACGTCTTTTTGGTGGAAAACCTTGAGACAAACACTCTCTTCATATACAAAATCCCTCCCAAGTTTAGTCACTCACCGGATTCCACAATCCCGTTCTAAGGCTGGAGAATAGTGGAGAAGACACTAGTGGTGGTTCGAAACCGGTTCGTGAGGAAAAAGAAACTTGAGCGACAAAAGGTTAGTATTCAAACTCATTGAGTTTTAATGCTTTTAAACATGTTAGCTAATTTANTAAGAACACTCTGACTATAGTATGATTACTTGAACTATATGTAGAGACATAAGAGTGGATCAAGTTCAAGTATATAGTCAAAATGATCTATAGTATGGGGATAAGACTGAGTACCTTATCCTGGGGACACTAAGGATGCGGCCCACTCTTGTATATGACATAAACAATGTGATCACTAAATTGTACATGTGGAGANCATTGAGTTTTAATGCTTTTAAACATGTTAGCTAATTTACTATAATTGAAGTACTTAGAGTGCCTAAGATCCAAATTACTTCCGCATGTGTTATATTAACACCTTCAACAATCGTCATGGTTATATTCAATGTTCATACGTGCCCCGTGGTTCTGCACGTGTCATATATATATTGATATGTGTGAATTGTCTGTGGATCGATATGCTTCTTGTATGTTATGTATACATTACAATAGGTGAATTGTATGATAAAATTACGGTACGATGTGTTCAAGGATATGTTTGAGATAGGATACGAGAAGGATGCTCAAAACGAAATGTAGCGATAGGAGTGAAATACGTTCATGAAACGTTAAGGTTAGGTTACATACCGGAGTGATATGGATAAGAGAGATTGATGGAAGAATACGGTTACGTTACGGGTAGAAAGGGATAGGTTTGTGATAGATTGATAGAACGATAGCGTTAGGATTGATAGAACGATAGCGTTAGGATACGTTCTTGTGATGATATGACTAAGGCACGTTCACGTAATGATATGTCTGTGATAGGTATAAGAACGTTAAGGCTGTGATAAGTTAGAGAACGATATGACTACAAAGTGTTTACGTTATGACTTGTTTATGATATGATACATTGTGATGCAATATGTCATGGTATGTTGTGTATATGATGAAATGTTATGTTAAAAGCATATAATGTTATGTTAGGTCTGTTAAATTGTGTGTATACAGCATGATATGAATGACATGAAATTACGATAAATGGCATGAAATATAACCCCGTTAGAATTATGTATGATTTAAGAACTGAAAAATAAGAAACGATATGATATGAATGATGAACGTGATGAAAAATGATATGATGTGTACATAATGCTAGCGGGGATGTATTAAAGGATAATGAAAATAGAAAAGTTTTGGGACCTCATGCACTTGGGGGATACCCCTGTCCCATCACGAGGGTACGGACGCATATATCCAATGGCAGAACAACGATCGTTATGCTTTGCATAGCGCTGCCGTGACGGTTACTTGTTCTAGCGGGTGTCCGGCCTAAGGGGCTCCCAAAGTATGCCCACCGGATAAGGAAAGTGGCCCAACGGTGTGCGAACAAGCTGGTGAGCCCATACTCGCACGTATGGGCTATGTGTAGAGTGTATGATATGCGTCCAAAATTACCCGTTAGGACAGCACCGTAGGGAAAACGGAATGAAAGATAGGTCCCGTCATCTCATTGCATGTGATTGTTGCATTTAACCCCAATAGTGGAGTCACTTACTGAGTATTTCTTTAAATACTCAAGCCATGTGCTACTACATTTTTCACGTAAAGGTAAGGCATTCCTGTACGGCTGACGACGAAATCGCAACTCGAGACCATGGCACATGCATAAGACAATGGTATTTATTTCTTAGACTTAGACTAGTATAGGATGTTTTTAACTTAAATTCTTATTCATTTTATTTAGTCTTTTGTTGTGTCGGTTTAAAGATGTTTTCGAAACACGTAAGTCTATGGCTGTGTTTTAAGATAAAGGTTATGTTTAATGGAATTTAAATGAAGTGTTCCCCATTCAATGTTTATGGTACGTATACAGTAGAAAATTTCGAGTCGTTACATTTCCCATCACATTTCACTTTTACTCCAATGAAAAATGGAATAAATGATTCGAATAATACACCCCAATGCTTTATAGTTACATAGAGTTCGTGGTTTAAGAATAGATGTTTTAGTTGAAAAAACTTGCAATCCAAATAGTTGGTCGAATTTCAAAATCCTCTTTACTCGATCAAACTCAACACATGAATATCTTCTAAACCCGTCGAATTGAACGTAGACAATTCACTCCTCCATGAAACAACTCGCCAACATGACACAGCTCGCCCTTTCTACATATGCATGTTACCCCAACTTTTTACACTTACCATTCCTATTTTTTTACCAAATTAAATTCAAACAATAAATATAGAATTCTTGTATAGAATGAAAGTCATATATGGTATATATGGTATGTGAGTTTGGTGCATTATTTCTAAATCCAAACTAAGTTAAAAATCTAACTAATATTGACTTGCATTCCTCGAGACAAGACTATTCAACTTTTACTCATATAATATACTTCAAACTTAGAATTTTTTAATCATATTATTATATTTGAGTCTGTATATATATTACACTTCCACGTTAGAACTACATAACATATTAAAATGGGTTCTCTTACCACAAGTGTTTTTGTGATTGCACTCCTCTTCTATTGCAGCATTAATATTTTCGAAGCCGCTGAATATCAAGATAGCCCTGCTCCTACACCAAGTGGTCAAGAGAGTCCCTCCCAAGGAGATTCGCGAGACATCCATATCCATTTCCATCACCACCACCACCACGAACACGGCCGCCATGGTAAGAGCCCACCAAGCCAGTCCAGCTTAAATGACATTGAAGCTTCCAAAATTCAAGATAGCCCTGCTCCTACACCAAGTGGTCAAGAGAGTCCCTCCCAAGAAGATTCGCGAGACATCCATATCCATTTCCATCACCACCACCACCACGAACACGGCCGCCATGGTAAGAGCCCACCAAGCCAGTCCAGCTTAAATGACATTGAAGCTTCCAAAATTCAAGATAGCCCTGCTCCTACACCAAGTGGCCAAGAGAGTCCCTCCCAAGGAGGTTCGCCAGACATCCATTTCCATCACCACCACCGCCATCACCACCACCGCCATGGTAACATTCCACAAAGTCAGTCCAGCTTAAATGACATCGAAGCTTCAAAAATTCAAGACAGTCCAACTTCAATGTCATAGTCATCGAACATAGTCATAGTCCTGCTCATGTACCAACTCACCACAACTGCCATCACCAAGTACCTACCATCACTATCAATTGCGATGACCTCAGTTTTTCTTTTAAAATAAAATTGTTAGTACATGTATGTCATGACATGTTTAAGAAATAATTTCTTTTCAACTTTAAAACTTTCGTGGACTCCAATCTTCCAAATAATGCAAACACCGTGAAAGCATAGTTAAAAATAAGGTTTAAACATGTTCTAATAGAAAAATCAAGGATCATGATATTTAAAATATAACAAAAAGTGTGGAAAACTATATGTGAACAACTTCATTTTTGTGGCCTCCTCAAGCGACTTTACCAAGGGAGTGGGAAAAATTCATTCACATACAACATGTACCATAACCGGTAAGACTTAATGTTTGTGGTTGTTCCTTGTGCACTACTTTTTTCGGGTAGAGTTGGATGCATAGTATTTATTTATACACGATTCACGTAAAACTTTTAGCATACCTCTCAAGTCTGACTATGAGCTAGCGAATGCTCAAATGCCGAAAACCAAAAGAATGAAAGGAACACAAATAATATCGTAGTTTCTATTCTATGATTATATGACATACAATATGCATGATCTCCCGCATAAAAAAAAAAAAAAAGTTTCATTGACATTATGCACATAATACTTTCATACTTACCATGACCTAAATTTCTTATACAACGTACATATTCATGGTATTTCATTGATTCATTTTATACATGGGTACATCATGGTGTCTCCCAAGACATAAATATGATCATATCAATACATCAATCATAATCAATGAAAATAGATTACATGTAAAAAGGTTTGAAATTCAAATGTCTAACCTCTCCCGAGTACCTTAGAATAAATGCAGGGAATTTAGACTCACTGAGTTGGTTATGAAAAAATAGTAGATGTTTTTGTTTTTAAAATTAAATATTCTGTTATGTGACAACCATAAATTAGATAAAATATCACCATCCAATTTTCAAGAGTCAAAACATCTACGACAAAAACAAAAGAAAAGAAAATAAAACTAATTTAAAATAAAATACCTTAAAATTTTGCGTAGTTATCTTATTTAGGGTTGAACTAACTTTTTTGTTTTCATACTTTGTAAGTTTGCATTGCAGTCAACTAACAAAATCCTCGGCATCATTTCTTATAGGACAGTTTGATAGCTTTATTTGAACACATTTGTGTAAAGTTTTTAGTTTACCCATGTAGTCCTTTGTCCCCTCTCAAGGCGGGTTTATAGTGTAATGTGTTAAAAGATCATCACTAGTCCAATAGGATCAAGCCTAATAATTGTACTAGTCTATTGTCTATATAAATTACGAAAATTATTTAGGTACTTTAGGAATAAAGATACTTACATATTTTGGGAAAATTATTTAGGTATTATAGGTAAAGGATTTAGGTAATTTAGTAATAATAGTTAAATATTTTAGGAATAAATTGTCTAGTTTCTACTATAAATGCCTCGTCACATCGGTGAGGTTTTCACCTCAAGAAGTCCCAAGTAATCAAAGTAAAACAAAATATTTGTAATATATTCTTGGTTTATCTTTACAAAGAGTGCTAGTGTTTTCCAGAGAGTGTTTTATTTGTAATATATTTTTTGTTTATCTTTACAAAGAGTGCTAGTGTTTTCCACAAAGAAGTGTGTTCAACAATCTCGTATCAGAGCAAGATGGGTGTACGATGGTGATCTCTCTCTGATTTTGCAGATCAAAAATAATTTCTTGAGAATATTAGTTAGTGAGATTCTTTGTGTCGTGAGACGTTCGTGACTCTACAAGGTTTATGTCGAAAAAACTTGTTTGGTATTACTAAGGTACAGGTAACACCTATATTCGAATAAGCAGAATCGAAGTCCAAGAAGTTGTTTACTGTAAGCCTTACAAGTACTGTGACGTTGAGACCCTTCACAGTACTAAACCTCTTTTCCATTAGTTCACAAGATTGTATGTTTACTTAAAAATGTTAAATTTATCGTAAACCTACTTATGTGTTTAGCGGTCAGTTTATGTGCCATTACATGATTTACATTGCACGTTGGATTCCACATTAGCGGATGAGGGGGAAGATCATAAGCTTATTTATAGCATAATGAATGATAATATATATTAATGTTATATTTCATATTAGACATGGTCAAGAATTATATACAGTAAAAACTATATATGGTAGATAGCTATATATATATATATATATATATATAAATATATAGTAGATGATTATATGTGGTAAAGTTATATATATTAAACTGAATCGTTCTCATTAGACTGTTTTGAAAATGTCCTTGTTACCGGAAGTCATTAATATAAACCTCTCACCAATATTTCTCCTTACATTTTCTCTCTCATGTTCTTTGTGTTCATCTACATCGAGTATGTGTTGTTGTGCGGATCCTAACATAAAAGCGATGGACACTATCTCCATTGGTATGAGATCTTTTGAGGAAACTAAAAGGAAATCATAAAAACTTATGTTCAAAGTGGATGGTATCATATCGATTTAGAGAATTGATGTTCCTATCATTTGCACTCATATTTTTATTTGTTCACACCTTTCGTGGTTGTTCCTTGGGATCTATTTTTATTTTCGGGTGGGGATGCATGCATAGTACTTCTTTACACACACCTTATATGAGTCCACTAGGCAAGCTCGTATAGTACTACCTGACTTAGTTATGAGCTAGTGCACACTCATATTGCCAAAAACTAACAAAAAAGAAACGAATGTGCATAATATTGTGGTGTACACGTCTCTACATAACGTATTGGATAACTAATTCATGCTTGTGTGACATACAACATGCTTGGCGTCTGCATTAAAAATCATTGTATAGTAAAATAATGCACATAATACTTTCATACTTATCAAGACATGTATTCCCTATGAGACGTAAATACATATTAACGATATTTCATTCCCGGGCATAAACATAATAATATCAATATAGTAAGCATGATCAACAAACAAAAAGTATATGCGTCATGAAATTCATTAAGATTTCATAAAATAAAATAATATCACGTAGAAATGCTACAGGATACGTGAGACTTAAGCAACAATGAATTCATCCCACCTAATTCGTAAATGTTCCAACGGTACGTTCATTTATTATTTTTGACCTAATTGAACATCTCTAAACTTTCCTTAGCTATTTTTACCTCAAGCTCATGCTTATAGTGCTTCAATTTCATCTACGGCATTCTATACGCTATTCTATATGTTCTGAAATTGAGGTAAATCCTATTAAAAAAACTTGCAATTTGAGTTGAATTAGAGCAGTTGAGCCGACTTGCAAAACTCTTATTCGCTTTAAGACATCTTAAATTCTTTACTCCTTTCTCCAACGATGATATGGCAATCAACATTAAAGTACACCAAAACAAATAATTGAAGGAGAAAGAACATCTTGAGAGAAGAGTTTTTTTTTACCCAAAATCTTAACCACTGTAGTTTTCAATTCTTATTGTTATTAATATCTAATCAGTATCTAGATGGAGAAAAACACTAACAAATTTTGTAAACTTTCTCAAGTTAAAAACCACATACAATTCTCCTATGTAAATAACTATCTATTTTCTTAAACTTTCTCTGCAATTTATGAACCTTAACAATTCTCTTAAATAAATCACTAACCATTTTTTTTAAACTTACTTAAGTGAATAACTATTTTTATTAAATCAAATTTATTGATTCACATTTTCTCTCCTAAGCTTGACTTGGCTCGAGATTCTCATTCTAAATAACAATCGCATGCCTGTAAAGTTTAATCTTGGCTAGAGCCTTGTTGAGTATATATGCATGTTGCTTTACCGTGTCAATGTTGCTTCATCCCTAATCAACTTTGTCTTCTTTATAAGAAATTTAATTGTGCATCATGAAATTTCTTTTGCTTCTCTATTATGCATAGGAATTTTATCCTCTTGTAAGATATTGCTTGTCTTTCAACTCTGCATTCCCATAGTATAAGTTCGTTAGAATTTTTGTGGAAACCATCCATCTCAAGAAAGTTGGATGAACAAACTAGATATTCAATAGAAATGGCGCAAAGAAATTGGTAATTGTCACCCCTTTTAATACTGGACTCTTGTTTTGTTTTTGGTCTGCTCCTGGGCTTATTTGGTTGAGATGACAAGTTTGATGTTTTTTTTTTAAAAAAAAAAGAAAATGCTAGTAGCCTTTCTTCTAAGCCTCCTTGGTTGACATAATAAGTTTGATGGAGTACATTGACTTATAAGTTGCTCTTCATGGATCATCGTAGCCTCGTAGTCTTTAGTTTCTTCTTCTCCCAACTCATTGGTTTCTTCTTCCCTTTCTTGATGCCAATGATAGTTTCTTCTTCCCTTTCTTGATGCCAATGATAGTGCCAATGGAGGTTTTTGAAAAATTTTAATGGTGTTTCATTAGTACCTTAGACAGGTGGTTTCGTGACAATTTTATCTTAATCAACCGGGCTCCATTTTTGTCAAAGAACTTGAGAAATGAGCCGACTAACTCCATTATACTACCTTCTTCTGTCATTTGACCAAGACCAATAATATTGCTCTTCACACTCGGAATGTAATATACAGGTCACCAAAAGTTGGTTGTCATTATTACACAGGAAAAAGATGGATCGGTACAATAGATTTGTCTCAGAACTTCATGTTTCCAATGAATTTCTCATCAAACTCCTTAAATTTTGTTCAACCTTTAGTTATTGTTAGACAAAGTCTAGTGAGTGGAGATAGGCCACAAAATTGAGTTGAGGTGACGTCCAGTGGAATGGCATGAATTGAGTCAAACCCTAAACCCTAAATTAAAAAAAGAAACACAACATTGGTTTTGAGCAGCAACAAAATCATAGATTTCATTGTCTTACGCTTATGTCATATGTTCCTGTTCTTACCGGCGGCAAACTGCCATCCCCGAAAGACTTCAAGTACAAACCATCCCCGAAGCCTACGGTACATCATCTCCGAGTGTTCGAAAAGCCTACAGTACATCATCTCCGAGTGTACGACTACGTCACGTACATGAAGATCACGCATCTCCACCTCGTCAAGCTCGATCTCAAGAGACTGAAGGTCGTTTTCATCGGCTATGAACCCGGGAGCAAGGTGTAGAAGCTCTATGATCCTACGGGGGGACGAGCTCACGTGTTGCGCGACGTTGTCTTCAACCAGAACACCTTTTGGTAGTGGAACGACGTGGCCAAGGTGGACCAAAACCCAGAATAATTCACGATGGAGTACCTCATCACCGAGCCAGGAGAAGGAGCAGCGCAACACCGGGAATTGTCACCGCCACCAGCAGCTGCACTGGGCACGCCTACACCAACACCGGCCGCAACTCCTGTTGCGGCCCCTGAACCAGTGGAGTTTGCAACACCGCGTACTGTGGATTCGACGTTGGACTATCGAGGGGTGAACTCCGAAGAGGTGTTTGTGCCGGTGGCAAGGTTGGAATCTGTCTGCCTGTTGCTGGCGATCGCAACACATCATTCCTGGGAGGTCCACTACATGGACGTGAAGTCCACTTTCCTCAACGGAGAGGTGAAGGAGACCGTCTACGTCTGACAACTGATCGCTTGTGGATGTATATAATAAAATGATGTAAAATTCACAAGAATAAGTGCAAGTATACACTATCAAAAATAGCAAGTAATACGTATATTATCGATTCCACATGGAACCTATCTTTTTGGTTAATTTTATCGCTGGAAATTAAGTGAGTTTTTGGGTAACATTAAAATGGGTGTTGGTGATTTTAACTACTTAAACAAAACTAAAACAGAGTGTCACTGCTGATAGACCTGCAAAAACACCTCACTCATCCCGATTTAGAGCACATTTCGAGTGGATTGATGGGCTCAGTTGTATGTCCGAGAAATAGTTTGGTTGCATGGGGTGCCTACTTCTATTGTGTCTGATCACGATGCTAGGTTTACCTCTCGTTTTTTTTTTTTTTTGAAAGGATTGCAAAAAGCTTAGGATACCCAACTTTGAATAGACAGAAAGGTTGAATCAAGTATTAGAGGACATGCTCAAGGCGTGTGTGATGGATTTCGCTAGTTGTTGGGATGAACACCTATCCCTCATGGAAGTTGCTTATAAAAATAGTTATCAAGAAAAGATATATATGGCTCCGTTGAGGCCCTGTATGGGAAGAGGTGGCAGACAAGACATCAGTGTTTTGGGAAGAGGTTGGAACCCAACAACTTATGGGACCGGAATTAGTTCAGATCACCAAGGCGGTAGTCCAGAAAATTGGATCATGGATACTTACTGCATAGAGCCAGCAAAAGAGTTACGCTGACACTCGAAGAAAGGATCTCGAGTTTGCGGTGGACGAACATGTTCTCCTGAAGGTAAAGCCCTTGAGAAGGGTGATAAGGTTCGGGAAAAAGGGGTAAGTTTATCCCCAGGTTCATCGGTACATTTCAAATCCTTGAGAGGATTGGTGTCGTGGCATACAGGTTTGCGTTGCCACCCACCCTCGCTGCTGTGCACAATGTTTTTCATGCATCTATGTTGAGAAAATACACATCGTACCCCACACACAATATTGAGCACTTGCACTTCAAGAGGATCTATCATTGGAAGAGGCCCCAATTTGAGTTATGTTGTGCACAATGTTTTTCACGTATCCATGTTGAGAAAATACACATCTTACTCCACACACAACATTGAGCACCACGCACATTATTGTTAATTAAAAAAAACATGCTTACAATACAATTAAACATACTTATATTTATTATAATTATATACAAATAGATAATCTTTTTTTGTTATTGATTTTTTTTACCTCTTAAATATAAAATTTTAAGTCTTTAAAAATTTACATTAAAATGAGTTACAAATCTTAATATAAATAGATCTTCCTGCGTAGTAGCCCAAAAATAAATAAACAAATAAACAAATAAACCAATAAAAAAATTATAAAAAAATATTTATTATAATAATAATAATTAATTAATTAAAAAAAAAAAACAACCTTTTCCCACTTCTCTCCATTAATCTCTCGTCACTTTCCACAACTATACCCGTCCTTGCGGCAGAAAGTAACAGTCACTACAAAAAGAAAAAGAAAAACAATAATTATTAGATTTACTTGAGAGAAAAAAAAAATGAGAATGACCTTTACCATTCATGGGAAATTTAAGTGAGATAGATCGGATCAATAACGTATATATTAAATCTTCATTTTCTTTTATCATATTTTTTTTAGAAATCACAACCAATTATACTCATATTTTCGTTGAATTATTAAAATGGTCTAGCGTTGAGTTAGAAATTAAGCGCCAATCATTTCTAGTAAATCACGTTAGATTAGTAATATTAGATTAAATTTTTGTCATATTAGTAATATTAAATTAAATTTTTGTCATATTAGTAATATTAAATTAAATTTTTATCAGTAGCCAAATGAATAGATTAAAGATAGAATGGTTTAACAAGGAAAGATTTGGAAACAGAGATCAACTAGAAATTTGGAATACATGAAAACAGAATTAAATTTGGAATACATGAAAACAGAATTAAAATGCAACCGAAAGAAAAAAAATTAGGGAATTAAAAACCACAAACTTAAAAGGCAAACGTAAATATAGAGGGTAAATACGGAGAGTAGTAAAACCGAGAATAACTTGAAATAGCCGTATCTACTTTTTTTTTTTTTTAATAAAACAATAACCATGAAAAATAAGATTTGTAATAAAAATATAATTATAGACATATAACATTTCAAGACCGTTAACAATGAACCTATGTAAATTAGAGAAATACTTTTGTAGATTCCAAACTTGAAACGGATGTCATGGGCTCACATAGGTTGACTCGGATTTCAAAGGACAGAATCAAACTTTCATTAAAGATATATTTGTGATAACGACTTAAGCTAGCCAGGTAAGTGACCTTACTATTATTGGGTTTTATGTCCTAAAACTCATAGTTTGTAAACGAAAAATATATTCTATTTTCAATAAAGTTATTATTGTTGTTTATTCAGTAAAGATTGTTATCGAATAAAGTGAATTTTTACGATTATTAATCTAAATCCAATAAACTAAGAACACTCTGACTATAGTATGATTACTTGAACTATATGTAGAGACATAAGAGTGGATCAAGTTCAAGTATATAGTCAAAATGATCTATAGTATGGGGATAAGACTGAGTACCTTATCC
>NW_019268585.1:981863-985489 GCF_002738365.1 Cucurbita moschata | reverse complement strand
AGAGCAATTAGTAGACGGGCCGTATTTGACCGAGAGCGAGTCTTACATACGAGTCCGAAAATTCTAGATAAGCATATCGAGAGAGAGAGTCAGTAACCTAGCTGGAGGTAGCTGAGATACCTCATTAACGAACAGATGACCCTAGTAAGAGAACTAGGAGTCAATGATGAATAAAACCTAAAAAAAAAACACCTGGAAAGATTAGTTATGAACTCTTGAATGATAAGCTAGCTACTTACTGAGTAATCTAATTACTCATCAAAATTATTATAACTTTTCTTTCCAGATTTAGATGATGCAGGCCAACCGAGGACGAGACCAGCGGACTGAAGACTACTGGGAATCCATGTCTGTGTCTGTTTTGTATATTTATGTTTTCGCTGTCAAGAATTTACTTCGGTTGATTTAAGTTTAAATAGCATTGGTTTTAAATGTTTTACTGAATGTTTTTTTAAATATGTTGAGATTATGATTGGGTGTTAGAGTATGTTGTCGTTGATGGTGGTAACTCCTGTTAATCGCGTTGACGATGAGCGGGCGTTACAAGTTGGTATCAGAGCCTAGGTTATAGGTTCTGTAGACAGTCTAGAATAGACAGTATGGATCCCTTTAGTCCAGCCCAACGGTATCTCACCTCGGTCAGGTAAGTGATGCATGACTAAATTGTATGAAAGAATAGTATGAAAGTTTAAAAGAATTGATTATGAATACTTAATTATGTGTATAACAGATATGGTAGTGTTAAAATGTTTAGACCCTAGAATGTCCAATGTGGACCTGGGGATTGAGGGGCAGCCTATAGAAGGAACTGCTCCAGCAGTGGCGATTCCGGAGACTACTTCTCAGTCGGCATCTAGAGATCAGCCGACTGTTGTTATTACTCTGGAGGCCTTGCAATCGCTGATTCAAAGTTAAGTGAATCAAGCGGTGCAGAGCCGAATGGATTAGGTGGTACAGATAGCTTTTGCTGGTTTTGGAAGGTGGGCGGCTCCGTCAGCACCTGTACCTAGCCATGTGACTCTAGTGCCTGAAGCACAAGTAGGTGTTCAGGTAGCGATACCTCCAACAATTTCGAAGGAGCTACCTGGTACAACGGTAGTGACAGAGGCACCACTACGGGTAGTAACCTATGGGCGATGATGTATGACGAAGGAAAGTGAATACATATGAAATTTTATGAAACTTACCCCGCCAACTCTTGGAGGAAAGGGACTGATCCTTAGGCAGCTGAATGGTGGCTGGAATGTACTGAAACAAAATTACATTCTTCAACTGCCCAGGGAGTCATAAGATGCTGTGCGTCATGTATATGTTGGAGGGACCAGCCCATTTTTTGTGAAACCAAAGAAGCCAAAGATGGAGGCTAGTGGAGTCCCAATTTCATGGGCGGCATTTAAACATGAATTTTGTGAGAAATACTATCCTGCTCTAGTAAAACTATGAAACCGAAAGGTCTTTATGCAGCTGGAGCAGGGTAATATGTCAATAGAGGAGTATGAAGTGGAGTTCACACGATTATCCAGGTTTGTTCCTCATATGGATGCTACTGAGAAAGAAAAGACAGATCTCTTTATCCTTGGTTTGAGGACAGAGATGTAGGGATTAGTGTCTGCCCATGCTTTTTTTTAAATTTGTTACTGCTTATAATACTACTGTGGAATTAGATGCTGCCACCCTGGAGAGTAATCGGGGTTTCAACGGTCAGAAACGACCAAGTAGTAAACAAAAAAAAAATTCACTTAGATATTCTCAAGTTTGCGACAGCAGGCAGTACTACGACAAGTAGATCATCGGTCTTCTTTAGGTGATAGGAAGGCAATATGTGAAAAATGTGGATTGATGCATGAGGGACCCTGTACTGCCGTAAACAAGACATGTTATAATTGTGGTAAGAGCTTCCGGTTTCAGGTTACGAAGCCGGGAAGTGTTTCCAAGACAATAATTGCTTTAAAGGCTAGAAAGTTGATTAGGCATGATGTTGTGGCGTTCCTGGCTAGTGTGGCAAAAGTGAGACGAGTTGATACAGATGTATCAGTTGTACCTGTAGTGAATGAGTTCCTGGATGTCTTCCTGGATGAGATGCCTGGTTTGCCACCAGAGCAGGAAGTCAACCTTGACATTGAACTTCAACCGGGGATGACACTTAACTCTAAAGCTCCTTATAGGATGGCCCCCACGGAATTGAAAGAGTTGAAATTGCAACTGCAAGAATTGTTGAACCAGGGGTTCATACGACCTAGTGTGTCACCGTGGGGAGCTCGTGTTGTTTGTGAAGAAGAAGGACGGTACACTCCGTCTCTGTATTGATTATAGGGAGCTGAATAAGGTGACCATTAAAAATAAGTATCCCTTGCCGCGAATTGATGACTTGTTTGACCAGCTTCAAGGGGCAGCGGTATTTTCGAAGATTGATCTTCGTTCTGGTTATCACCAGATAAGAGTCAAAGAAGATGACGTACCGAAGACAGCTTTTCGTACTCGGTATGGGCATTATGAGCTTGTTGTGATGTCCTTTGGCTTGACTAATGCCCCTGCAGTGTTTATGGAGCTGATGAATCGGGTATTCCAGGATTTTCTGGATTCTTTTGTCATTGTGTTCATTGATGATATCTTGGTTTATTCCAAGACAAACGATGAACATGCAGAACATTTGAGGAAGGTTTTGTTGGTTCTGCGTAAACAAAGATTATATGCCAAGTTCTCAAAATGCGAGTTTTGGCTTCAAAAGGTAGTATTCCTTGGTCATGTGGTATCCAAGGATGGTATAACTGTTGATCCAGCAAAGGTGGAGGCAATTATAGGTTGGGTTCGACCAACTACAGTTACTGAGATGAGAAGTTTTCTGGGTTTAGCCGGATATTACAGGTGCTTTATTAAAGACTTTGCAAGGATTGCTGCACCACTGACTCAGTTAACCCGAAAAGGGAAGAAATTTGATTGGAGTCGAGCTTGTGAAAGTAGTTTTCAGGAACTCAAGGAAAGATTAGCGTCAGCCCCAGTGCTTATTGTACCTGACGGTACTGGGAACCTAGTAATTTATAGTGATGCCTCTAAGCATGGGTTGGGGTGCGTACTTATGCAAAACGGGAGAGTTGTTGCTTATGCCTCTCGGCAATTAAAGGATTATGAACGCAATTACCCAACTCATGATTTAGAATTAGCTGCTGTGGTGTTTGCTCTGAAGATATGGAGACATTATTTATACGGTGAGAGGATACAAGTATATACGAATCATAAGAGTCTTAAATATCTGTTCACCCAGAAAGAGCTTAACATGAGGCAACGTCGGTGGTTGGAATTGGTAAAAGATTATGATGTGGAGATCCTACATCATCCTGGTAAAGCCAATGTGGTAGCTGATGCCTTGAGTCGTAAGACAGCTCACTCATCTGCAATGCTAACGAGACAACACAACATTCAGATGGAATTTGAACGAGCCCAGATAGCTGTCTTGGTCAGGAAAGCGGCAGCTCAGCTAGCTCTTATGACTATTTGTCCGACGTTGCAGGAACAAATTATTTGGGGTCAGCAAAGGGACCCTTATTTTTCAAAAGTTGTGAGGCAACTTGAGACTGAACAAATCAAGGATTTCTGGATAACGGGTGATGGATGTTTGAAGTGGCAGA
>NW_019268585.1:964664-973913 GCF_002738365.1 Cucurbita moschata | reverse complement strand
GAAGCAGCTGCTGTAAAGGGGGGATGAGGGGCGGCGGACGCGTAGCTGGAGGCGTGGGATGGATGAGTGGATGATTAGGGGATGTGAAAGTGTATTAGAGCTTGATTAGGCTTTAAAAAGGGAAGAAAAACGAAGAATGGAGATGGAGAGAAACCCAGAAAACAGGGGAGAAATTTTTGGAGAATTCGAGTTTTTGGTTGCTTAAAATTGGACATCAATCGAGGGTAAAGGAAGAGGGGTTGTTGCTGAGGAATCTTTTGAGGAAAGGATATGGCCCCGAGCTGAATCGGACGGTAATTCGAAGGTAACGAAAAAACTCATTTCACCGAACCTTTAAATCTCGATATCTTGGTTCGTATTGTATAATAAGTTATGAAATAGGGCTTGTTAGAAACGTAATAAGGAGATCCATAAATTTGTAGAAGGAATCAGGATGAAATTCGAACCGTAGAAGGAGGATATGGCTTCGGGATATAGTAGGTATTAACAGAAAAGATGGAAAAATTTCAGAAAAACGCAAGGAAGAAGAAGAAGCGCGTGCACTACACGCAGGCGCGTGAGGGCCGCGACTGGGCGTGCGACTGGCGTGCTCCTGGCGCGTGGGACAGACACACCGAGGCGCGTGAGGGCGCGTGAAGCATCAGTTCGGTTCCCGGTTTGTCCCGTTCGATTTGTTTTGACCTGTTCTACCTAGATTGACCTATACTTACCTTGAAAATGGTGAAATATAGGTCTACTTGGAAGGAATTGTGTTGAAATACCCTATTAAATGTACAATCGAGAGAGAAAGGGATTCGAAACCAGGTAAGTAGCGTATCGACCTTTGAACTAGTTCTTAACTTGTTTTACAACATGTGAGTATGTTGTTTACCTGATTAAGAGCTTAATAAGTTATGATGAGCTTTGATGATAGTTCGTGTTTATTGTATATTGTGACTGCTTGCCTGTGATGTAAGCGTAATATAAACGATTGTCAGAATGTTCTACGTGTTGATCATGATACATGTATGAAAGCATGCAGTAACTGTGAGTATGTTATGCATGTTAATGGAAAGGTTATGACTCTAGATATGCTTATTGGTGGTTGAGCTATGGCTTATTTACTGAGTATGATAGTCTACTAATTCCCGCGGAGTTCCTGGCCAACGCGCTGTGTGCTAAGTCAGGGAGCATGAGTACTCCTGACCGTTGGTATATGAGATAAACAGGCCGCCAGAGCAATTAGTAGACGGGCCGTATTTGACCGAGAGCGAGTCTTACATACGAGTCCGAAAATTCTAGATAAGCATATCGAGAGAGAGAGTCAGTAACCTAGCTGGAGGTAGCTGAGATACCTCATTAACGAACAGATGACCCTAGTAAGAGAACTAGGAGTCAATGATGAATAAAACCTAAAAAAAAACACCTGGAAAGATTAGTTATGAACTCTTGAATGATAAGCTAGCTACTTACTGAGTAATCTAATTACTCATCAAAATTATTATAACTTTTCTTTCCAGATTTAGATGATGCAGGCCAACCGAGGACGAGACCAGCGGACTGAAGACTACTGGGAATCCATGTCTGTGTCTGTTTTGTATATTTATGTTTTCGCTGTCAAGAATTTACTTCGGTTGATTTAAGTTTAAATAGCATTGGTTTTAAATGTTTTACTGAATGTTTTTTTAAATATGTTGAGATTATGATTGGGTGTTAGAGTATGTTGTCGTTGATGGTGGTAACCCTTGTTAATCGCGTTGACGATGAGCGGGCGTTACAGGTCCATTGTTAGAAGTCTTGTTATATATCTATAATTATATTTTTATTAAAAATCTCATTTTTCATGGTTACTGTTGCATAAAAAGTAGATACAGCTAAGTTATTATGAGTTTTACTATTCTCTATATTTACCCTCTGTATTTACCTTTCCCTCCGTATTTAGTTTGTGGTTTTTAATTCCCTAATCTCTTTTTTTTATCTGTTGCCTTTTAATTCTGTTCTCATGTATTCCAAATTTACAGTGGATCTCTATCTCCAAATCTTTCCTTATCTCAGTGTTTCCTATTTCCTTATCTCAGTTTCCTATTTCTATCTTAGTTTCCTATTCATAAGTTTTCTTGGCCATTCTATCTTTAATCTATTTATTTGGCTACTGATAAAAATTTAATATAATATTATTAATCTGACCTGATTTACTTACAAATGATTGACATTTAGTTTTTAACTCAAAGACAGACCATTGTAATAATTAAATGAAGATCTAATTATAATTTGCTGTGATTTCTAAAAAAAATAGGATAAAAGAAAATGAAGATTTAATATATACCTTATTGATCAGATCTATCTTCACGTAAATCTCAGGTGAATCTCACCTAGGTAAAGGCCATTCTCGTTCTTTTTTTTTTCTCCTCAAGTAAATCTGAAGATTATATTTTTTTGCTTCTTTTTTGCAATAACGGTTACTTTCATGAGTAAGGATGAGCTGATGAGAGATAATTGTGGGAACGGATGAGAGGTTAATGGAAATGTTGTTTTTATTTATTTATTTATTATTATTATTATTTTAACTACCTTTTTATAATTATTTTTATTTGTTTATTTGTTTTGTTTTTTTTTCCATTACACCACTATGGGGTTAAATGCAACAATCACATGCAAACGAGATGATGGGACCTATCTTTCAATTTGTCTTCCTACGGTACTGTCCTAATGGGTAATTTGAACGTGTACTATATACTCTACACACAGCCCATACATACGAGTATGGGCTCACGAGTCAGTTCGCACACCGCTAGGCCACATTCCTTGTCGGGCAAGCATACTTTGAGAGCTCCTTAGGCCGGACACCCATTAGAACTAGTAACCATCACGGCAGCGCTATGCAAAACATAACGATCGTTGTCTTGCCATTGGATGTACGCGTCCGTACCCTCGTGATGGAATAGGGGTATCCTCCCAAATGCATGAGGTTCCCAATATTTCTACTTTTATCAGTAATGAATATAACTTTTGTGCTTAACATGTCATTTCTCATTTTTCAGACTACATATCATACATAATCCTAATGGGGTTACATTTCATTTCATTTATCGTGATATCATGTCATTCATAATATGCTGTATACATACAATTTAGAAAACATAACGTAACGCTCCATGCTTTTAACATGTCATTTCATAACGTGCAATTCATAAAACAATTACCTCAATGAACACACAAAACAATCTAAACATAACACATCACATCACAATATATTGTATCATAACATGTCATATCGTAAACACTTCGTGGTCATATCGTTCCCTAACTTATCATAGCCTTAACGTTCTTATACCTATCACAGTCATATCGTTATGTCAACGTACCTTAGTCATATCATCACAGGGACGTATCCTAACGCTATCGTTCTATCAATCTATTATAAACCTATCCCTTTCTACCCATATCCTAACCATATTCTTTCATCAATCTCTCCTGTCCATAGCACTCCAGTATGTAACCTAACCTTAACGTTTCATGAACATATCTTACTCCTATTGTTACATCTCGTTTTGTGCATCCTTCTCGTATCCTATCTCAAACATATCATTGAACACATCGTACCATAATTATTATCATACAATCCACATATTATAACATAACATAAACATAATATAAGCATACCGATTCATAGATAATTCACACATATCAGTTATAATATGACACGTGCAGAACCACAGGCACGTGTTAACATCAATATAACCATGCCGATAGTAAGGTCACTTACTTGGTTAGCTTAAGTTGTTGTCACGTATATATCCTTAATGAAAGTTTGATTCCATCCTTTGAAATCCAAGTCAACCTATGTGAGCCCATGACATCAGTTTTAACTCTATAAAATTATTTCTCTAATTTACATTGTTAAAATTCTGATATTTCCTGTTAGATAAAATTTGATGGAATTCCAATGCCCTCTGATATTTACTGTTAGACAAAATTTAATGGAGTTTCATGCGCTCTGATATTTTCTTTCCTGTTTTATATTTAAATTCTGTTCAACAAATCTTCCCTCAATCTTCCCTCCTCCCTCCTTGTAAACAATATTATTGGCCAATTTTAATCTATTGTTTGGTTACTGTCTTACAGATTTATAGATCCGCCAACTAAAATTTTATTGATTCTAACCTTATTTCCTATCACTTTCAATGCTAACAAAAAAATTTAATTAATCGAATATGGGATCTGATTATTACCGAATCTGTTAGAGTAGGAAAGAAGATTTGATCCTAAATTAATTTCTTATAACAATAACTATAAAGAAGAGAGGGAATCTTGTTTATTTTTGGACGAACCGTGATATTGTGGGGTTGAGGAAAGAGGATGCCGTTGGGATGAGAGGTTAGTAGAGAGAGGTGGGTAAATTTTATTTTTATTTTTATTTTTAAGTAATCTTTTTTATTATTATGATTATTATTATTTTGACGTATATATATTTTTTATAATTATTTTTATTTGTCTTTTTTTTTGGGCTATTACATCCTTAACACCCCTCGCAAGCTGAGCGTCGGATTTGAATGAATGTGAAGCTTGGATCTGAAAAATTTAAAGAGAGGTTGAGAAACACTTTTCGTGAAGATGTCAACAACCTGGTTCAGATGAGGCGTAGAGAAACACTTTCTTGGCCATCGAAACTGTAGAGGGATCGCCTCTCAGAGACGATGCTACCTTGGCTTCGACGAGAATATGTCTAACCCATGAAGAGGGATCGTCGCTCAGCGACGATGCTGCCTTGGCTCTAGCGAGAATATGTCGAACCCAAAAAGTAGAATAGGAAACCTAGAGCAAGGGACAAAGACAATGATGAAGCCGGAAGAGTCGCCATAGTGGGCGAAAGAGCCAATTTTGGCAAGAAGGGAGACGACGACTTAGTTGGCGAAGTGGCCAATGCGGCATCCAGATTCCAAAGGTAAATCTATGCAAAAGGTCAATAGGTTTATGTTAAGGTTTCTGTGAAGGATGAAGGGAAGATTGGAAATGAGAGAGACTATGTTGGTTGAGGAAAAATTGATTGTGTTGGAGAAGGTGAGGTTATGTACAGAGTATGGCGAAGGTGAACCATGAGAATGTTTGCTTAATCCACTACACCTAAATGGTATGAAAGTTATCTTATTTATAATCAAATAAATTACAAGGACATGGAAAGAGTAATAAATGAAAATAACAATAAATGGAAAGATACCTATGGTAAAAAGACAAATATCTAGATATTTGCTCTATAATAAAATATCAAATATGATATATATGGTAATGTAACGACCCGGGAAAGAAAAAAAAAATATATATATATAATAAATAAATTAAAACGAAAAAAAAAAAAAAACCCAGTCGCCGGAAAACCCGCGAGCTTTCCGGCGACCACCGAGTTTCGCGGAACCCACGCGAAACGACGGCCACAGCACGCCCACCCTCAGCCCAGCATCTTCAGAACACCTGCAAAGGGAGAAAAGAGAGAAAATTTTGAGAGAGAGAGAGAGATTTTGGACAAACGCCGGCGAGTGTCCAGTTTCTCCGACGAGCCCTCAAACCACCCTTAAACCGACACCAAACGACCTGTTACTACCATAAGAGAGATCCCTAACGAAAGCACAATAACTCAGGGTGCGTTTTGTGTTATTTCGTTAGCGTCGTCGTCAGTAACTGAGGTCGAAAAATTAGGTTTCTTAATCGATTCTTAGATCTATGGCTTTTAGGAGCTTTTAGGCCGCAAAACTCCCAAAAAGGAAAGAAGGACGACGAACAAAGAGGAAAAGGGGAAGGAAGAGGACCGAAATCGGCAACGGAAACGCTGCGGGAAGGAGAGAGAAAGCTCGCCGGAAAATCGGCCAAAGTCGGGTAAGGAAGACGAGATCCACGGATCTGGGTCAACCCGAACCCAGAACCCGGGAGAGCCAGCCCATTCCTCCCTTGGCCTCTGCCTTCGGCCCAGCCCAACTACAGCGGCCCAAACCTCAAACCGGCCCAGAAGCTACGATTCAGTTGAACCAACCCAGACTAGACCCACGGTCCAATTGAGCCGGCCTGCAAACCAAACACTTGCGGCCCAGCCCAGTAAGCCGAGGCCCAACGTTTAGCCTTGGCCCAGTAGCCTTCCACAGGCCGCGACCCGAACCACAACCCGAACCGGACTGCGACCCGCGCTTCGACCCGACACTATCGCCCGACGTGGCTTTCTCTACTGCTGCCACGTGTCACACAGCGGCGCGGCAGTCCCTCGGCTCAGCTCGGCGCAAACGGCTCGGGCTCCCTCCAGTGACGCTCCGGCGGCTCTAGCGGCTGTTCGGCTCGGCTCACCAATTTTTAGCCCGGTTTCCACTGTTTCGACCCTCCCGGATCTGTTTTCGGCCCCGATTAAGGTTTCCGAGGCCGTTTTAGAGCCGTGTTTCACATTTATTAAATTATAGGTAAATTAATTGTGAAATACTAACGGAAAGTGGTGAACGGTGTGATAGGAAACAAACCCCGGCGACGTAGGAAGCAGCTCTCATGGAACGGGAGCTTACGTTTAGCTATTTAGGGAGTACTTCGGCCAAGGCCAACCAAGTAAATGGCCTTACTATAGGATAGGCTAAATAAATTATATGATGCTTGATGATATGTGCTAGTATATACATATTTTGTTGAGTGACGCTTGATATGTTTGACGCACGTTGTGGCATTATGATGAGCATGATGATTGCATGATTTTTACCTTAATATGATGATGTGTTCCATATTGAGCATGCTAGATGATGATAAGTGCCATATTGCATCATGTCGTTAGATCGACGTAGGACACAACCCTAAGACCATGAAAATGATATTAATATAAATATCCACGAGTATGCGTTACCTAGAGTAACAAAGAGATGAGACTAGAGGGTTGTGTTAGAAGAGACATTACGATGGATTTAGAGGGACCTCATGCATTTTGTATGTTCATAAGCATAGGGCTACTTCCCCTAGAGATGATGAGTGCGGACGCACACCTTATGATGAGCGCGAATGCGCACAGGTGCGAAAGCACACAGATGAGGGTGTTCATGAGGCGCATGACACTATGGGGTTCCGCTGACCTCCGGACGTCGCTACAGTTTAGCTTGACCAGAGGGTCCAGGGGGTGTGCGAGCGCCTTGGGGACTCACACTCGCACGTGTGAGTCGTGTGTAGGGAAGTACTACACATCCAATTTGTCTGAGACTGGAGGCCACCCCTAAGATGATTAGAGATAGGTCCCTATTCATGATTGCATGTGTTTGCATTAGCATGGCCCCTATAGTGGGGTCACTTACTGAGCATTTCTTCGAAATACTCAGGCCGTGTGCCATATTGTTTTTCAGGTAAAGGCAAGGCTCCCATGTACGGTTGACGGTGGCATCGTGATCAGAGACTGTGGCGCGTGCTTAGGATAGTTGCATATTTAATTCCTAGTCTTGGTTAGGATAGGGCGTTTTCATTTCATTCATTTATATTAATTAATTTGTAATCGTGTTATTTTATCTTTTTGAACTCCAGCACGATGTTTGAAACGCGTAAGTCCGGCAGTGTTTTCCAATGTTTTAATGTATTCTGAAGTTTTAAATTTTTCCGCTAATAAAGATGAGCATGCTTAGGTTTTTATTCTGCATTAGAGATGAGCATGAGACGTTAGTGGCGACTCTAGATATGTGGAAATTTAGGGTCGTTACAGGTAAACTATAATTTAGTATTGAATATCCTTAATACCCTGCAAGTTGAGCGTCGAATTTGAACGAACGTGAAGCTTGGATCTGAAAAATTCAAAGAAAGATCGAGGAACACTTTTAGTGAAGATGTCAACAACCTGGTTCGGAGGAGGCGTGATAAGTGCCTACAATGCTGGAATTTGCAAAGCTAGAGGTCCTTTTAGAATCCTTGCAAAACGCTCACAGAGAAAGCTAACTTAACGGATTGATTCCAACCAAGAGCTAGTTAGAAGATGAATGACTCTCAGATCGAACTTGGAATTTATGATGGTCACTCTTAGATACCAAGACAATTCACTCCAGAATTAACTTGATCAAAACTAATTCAATGAATCGGTTTAAACATCAAACCTAAAGCAAGGTTTAAAAAAGAATAACACCAAAAGAGTATCAAGTAAACACAAAGGTTTTTTCGGTATTCAACAAAATCCCCCCAAACGAATATTACATGCCTTTAAATAGGCCTAAAAGATAACCCTAACAAAATATAGTTCAGCCACCAACCACTAATAAATGATAATAAATGCTATTAAATACAAATTGAAGCAAATAAGACATTAATAAATTTCTTTAATTGGTAATTCAACTACGAAGGCAAGTCTTCTAATTACTTTCCATAAATTTCCTTAATTGGTAATTCAACTACCAAAGGCAAGTCTTCTAATTACTTTCCCATATCAGCTACTTCATTATTTTCTTGATTTGATTCTTGAATCATCTTTGTATTGCTTCTTGTAATTGCTCGTTCGGGTACATGGAAGTGATCAGTTGTTGGATTCATATCAAGGCGTAGCGAAACACTTTCTTGGCCATCGAAAACTACAAAGGGATCGTTGCAATGCTGTCTTGGCTTCTGCGAGACACTTTAAAATGATTTGTCCTCAAATCAAATTCTTCGTTCTTTTCGGACAAGAATTGAATATTGTTTTTTTTTTCTCACTTTTTTTTTTCTCACCTTTACCTTAGTTTCTTCTCTCCACTGTTGTTCTTCATATTCTTTTCTTTTCTTCTCCAATTTCAATGGGTCACAATGTACTTCATATGGAGACAATGGAAGTAAAGTAAATTTTTTTCCACACAAAGTAAAAGTATACTTGTTCATCAAACCATCAAATGTTACCTTTCTATCATATTGCCAAGGTCGGCCGAATAAGATGTCCCCCGCATGCATTGGTACGACATCACAAAGAACTTATCTTTATATCTTCCAAGAGTAAAAGAAATAAGAGTTTGGGAGTTCACCTTAATTTCTTCTTTGTTTGTTAACCAATGAAGTTTGTATGGTTTTGGATGGGGATGGACAGAAAGTTGAAGTCTTTTTACAAGGAAGCTGCTTACCACATTTGTGCAACTTCCACTATCAATCACCAACGGTTTCCTATTTCGGTTCTAGGACATCTGGTTCTAATCTTGGTCCCTTGAGGCTTGCCCCCTTGTGTAACGACCCGGGAAAGAAAGGAAGAAATATATATACATATAATAAAAATAAATAAATAAATAAATCAAATAAAGTAAAAAAAAAAAAAAAAAA
>NW_019268585.1:963832-964654 GCF_002738365.1 Cucurbita moschata | reverse complement strand
CGCGAGTTTTTCGGCGACCGCCGAGTTTCGCGGAACCCACGCGAAACCACGGCCACAGCACGCCCACCCTCAACCCACGACACCCTGCAAAGTTTCAGAACACCTGCAAAGGGAGAAAAGAGAGAAAATTTGGAGAGAGAGAGAGAGATTTCGGACAAACGTCGGCGAGTGTCCAGTTTCTCCGACGAGCCCTCAAACCACCTTCAAACTAACACCAAACGACCTGTTACCACCGTAAGAGGGATCCCTAACGAAAGCACAATAACTCAGGGTGCGTTTTGTGTTATTTCCTAAGCGTCGTCGTCGGTAACCGAGGTCGGAAAGATTAGGTTCCTTAATCGATTCTTAGATCCATGGCTTTTAGGAGCTTTTAGGCCGCAAAACTCCCAGAAAAGAAAGAAGGACGACAAACAAAGAGGAAAAGGGAAGGAAGAGGACCGAAATCGGCAACGGAAACGCCGCGGGAAAGAGAGAGAAAGCTCGCCGGAAAATCGGCCGGAGTCGGGTAAGGAAGACGAGATCCACGGATCCGGGTCAACCCGAACCCAGAACCCGAGAGAGCCAGCCCGTTCCTCCCTTGGCCTCTACCTTCGGCCCAGCCCAACTTCAGCGGCCCAAACCTTAAGCCGGCCCAGAAGCTACGGTTCAGTTGAACCAACCCAGACCAGACCCACGGTCCAATTGAGCCGGCCTGCAAACCAAACTCCTGCGGCCCAGCCCAGTAAGCCGAGGCCCAACGAGTAGTCTTGGCCCAGTAGCCCTCCACAGCCCACGACCCGAACCGGGCTGCGACCCGCGCTTCGACCCGACACTGCCGCCCGA
>NW_019268585.1:950625-963750 GCF_002738365.1 Cucurbita moschata | reverse complement strand
CTCGGCTCACCTGTTTTCAGCCCGGTTTCCACTGTTCCGACCCTCCCGAATCTGTTTTCGGCCCCGATTAAGGTATCCGAGGCCGTTTCAGAGCCGTATTTCACATTTATTAAATTATAGGTAAATTTAATTGTGAAATACTAACGGAAAGTGGTGGACGGTGTGATAGGAAACAAACCCCGAGGACGTAGGGAGCGGCTCTCACGGAACGGGAGCTTACGTTTAGCGATTTAGGGAGTACTTCGGCCAAGGCCAACCAAGTAAGTGGCCTTACTATAGAATAGGCTAAATAATTCTATGAGTTATGATGATGTGTGGATTATGATGCTTGATGATATGCGCGGTATATACATAATTTGTTGAGTGACGCTTGATATGTTTGACGCACGTTGTGGCATTATGATGAGCATGATGATTGCATGATTTTTACCTTAATATGATGATGTTTTCCATATTGAGCATGCTAGATGATGATGAGTGCCATATTGCATCATGTCTTTAGATCGACGTAGGACACAACCCTAAGAGCATGAAGATGATATTAATATAAATATCCACGAGTATGCGTTACCTAGAGTAACAAAGAGATGAGACTAGAGGGTTGTGTCAGAAGAGACATTACGATGGATTTAGAGGGACCTCATGCATTTTGTATGTTCATAAGCATAGGGCTACTTCCCCTAGAGATGATGAGTGCGGACGCGCACCTTATGATGAGCGCAGAAGCGCACAGGTGCGAAAGCACACAGATGAGGGTGTTCATGAGGCGCATGACACTATGGGGTTCCGCTGACCTCCGGACGTCGCTACAGATTAGCTTGACCAGAGGGTCCAGGGGGTGTGCGAGCGCCCTGGGGACTCACACTCGCACGTGTGAGTCGTGTGTAGGGAAGTACTACACATCCAATTTTTCCGAGACTGGAGGCCACCCCTAAGATGATTAGAGATAGGTCCCTATTCATGATTGCATGTGTTTGCATTAGCATGGCCCCTATAGTGGGGTCACTTACTGAGTATTTCTTCGAAATACTCAGGCCGTGTGCCATATTGTTTTTCAGGTAAAGGCAAGGCGCCCATGTACGGTTGACGGTGGCATCGCGATCAGAGACTGTGGCGCGTGCATAGGATAGATGCATATTTAATTCCTAGTCTTAGTTAGAATAGGGCGTTTGCAATTCATTCATTTATATTAATTAATTTGTAGTCGTTTTATTTTATTTTCTTTTCTTTTTGGAACTCTAGCTCAATGTTTGAAACACGTAAGTCCGGCAGTGTTTTCCAAAGTTTTAATGTATTCTGAAGTTTTAAATTTTTCCGCTATTAAAAATGAGCATGCTTAGATTTTTATTCTGCATTAGAGATGAGCATGAGACGTTAGTGGCGACTCTGGATATGTGGAAATTTAGGGTCGTTACAGCTTGGGTTTCACTGGTTCTTCGTTCTTTCATTAAACGCCTAGAGGTTCTTTATGCCAAGCTAATATGGTTGGTATCTCTCTATGAGATGCTACCTCTACATGGCTATCTGAGACTACATGGTACCTAGCCTAGGGGTGTGCTGAGTACCCCTACGCCCATCTAGTCCCCCTATGGGGGGGCGTGACCCAACCCATTCCCATGCAGATAATGGGCTGTACGACGTGGGGACACATTTCCCATGCGAAACGGCTAAGAGCAGTAAGGACTGATCAGGGACCCCTTGGTCCTCCCACGAAGCTATAGATATCGTTCACACGCTAGCAATCTATGAACACTCCGGGGTACCTTCTTGTCGTTGTAAACCGCTAAGTTTCTAGGGGAAAATTAAGTCTGACTAGAGCGGCATATCGCTCCTAACAGAAATTCCCTAATCTTATCCTAGAAATGGGCCCTAGCAATTAACCGAGGGTGCATGCAATCTTCTTCTAACATCATAGTATGTAATTCATGCAAACTAGGCATACCGGCTCAACGGGGCGATGACCTCCATCAAGCACCCAGAGCACGAAGTTCGCGCTCAATGGGGCGAATTCGTCCATCAAGCACCCAAAACCCGGCATACACAATTCTAACATAAATTAACGCATGCATACATACAGCGAAAGCTTAATGCATACAGCAACACTCATGTAATTTACCCAATACAATCACAACAGTTAATCTGACTAATAATTTACATGGAGAGCTAATGTGAAGCAGAACTACTAGCATGCATGCAATCCAAGCGAATCCTACAAGTATTTCTTCCTAAATATTGGGTGGTGACTTACCTGGTTGATGCGTGCCCTTTTGCTAGCGTTTCTTTGCCCGTGAGGTGTCCAAAAATACTGATTTCTCTAAATTAGGTCCCTATTCACGTAAAAATAGTATTAGAACTAGAACCGGGACAAAAATCGGGCAAACAGAAAACAACTGGGAGTGCGTGACCACGCGCGCGGGAAGGCGCCAGTCGCAGGCTGCACGCACACCCACTTCCGCGTAGTCGCGGGTCGGCCGGCCTGGTCCGGTCTGGTCGGCTCGGCTCGCGTTGCGGTTCGGCCCGGCTTGCAGGCGACACGTGTCAACGCCTCGCTAGAGCTGCGTTGCTCCAGCCGGTGGTCGACCCGTGTTCGGCGCCTGTCGCCGCCCTCCGCCGTTTGCCGGCCATTTTTTTTCTTTCTCTTTCTTCTCTGTCCTCTGAAAACCGAAACCCAGTCTGCTTTTTTTTTCCGATTTTCATATCTTTCGATCCGAGATCGGATCGATATGATTCCTTCGGCAAAGTTCTAGATCGTGTTACAGGCTACGTCCTAGTATTTTTTTTTTTGTAATTTTTTTCTTGACTATCGGATGATTTAAGAACGTTGGAAGTTCGCTCACCGTTCTCGGACGACTCTCGGATCTCCGCCTTTGGGTTGAGGTCTCAGCCAAACTTCTTCACAGACCGTGCGTGAGTTGTTCCTAGGTGAAGATTTCATCATTTTAGGATCGATTCACGTAGGAGAAAACTCAGATCTGAGCAATGTTGTTTAGAAACCTTACCTCGCGAAATGTTCTTAGGTTTTGACGGAGCGTCGGCCTTGCTAGCCTCTCAATCCTTGTACGAGTCTTGTCTAGAGATGGATTCCGGCGGTGGTCCGTTAATCTTCCTGGCTGACTCCTCACTGATTTCTCTCTAACTCCTTCTTTCTTTTGCAGGGAATCTGACGGGGTTCTCCTTGGACCCCTATTAGGGCTGGAGGGGCAAAATGACATTTTTGCCCTTTAGTTGACTTAGCCCTTTTTTTTTTTTTTTAATTTTAATATATATATATATAAAACCTCGGGGTGTTACAGGGCTACTTCCCCTAGAGATGATGAGTGCGGACGCGCACTTTATGATGAGCACGAATGCGCAAAGGTTCGAAAGCACACAGATGAGGGTGTTCATGAGGCGCATTACATTATGGGGTTCCGCTGACCTCCGAACGTCGCTACAGATTAGCTTGACCAGAGGGTCCAGGGGGTGTGCGAGCGCCCTGGGGACTCACACTCGCACGTGTGAGTCGTGTGTAGGGAAGTACTACACATCCAATTTGTCCGAGACTGGAGGCCACCCCTAAGATGATTAGAGATAGGTCCCTATTCATGATTGCATGTGTTTGCATTAGCATGACCCCTATAGTGGGATCACTTACTGAAGGCCGTGTGTCATATTGTTTTTTAGGTAAAGGCAAGGCTCTCATGTACGGTTGACGGTGGCATCGTGATTAGAGATTGTGGCGCGTGCATAGGATAGTTGCATATTTAAAATTTCTAGTCTTGGTTAGGATAGGGCATTTGCATTTCATTCATTTATATTAATTAATTTGTAATCGTTTTATTTTATCTTTTGAACTCCAGCACGATGTTTGAAACACGTAAGTCCAGCAGTGTTTTCCAATGTTTAAATGTATTCTGAAGTTTTAAATTTTTCCGCTAATAAAGATGAGCATTCTTAGATTTTTATTCTGCATTAGAGATGAGCATGAGACGTTAGTGGCGACTCTAGATATGTGAAAATTTAGGATCGTTACATATATATTAAAACCGAGCGAAACAAAAGCTATTTTAAATACTAAGATGTTTAAAACAGTTGAAACTCACAATAAATGACAAAAGATTTCTCCTAATACCTATCTTTGTCACTTCAGACTAGACCACATTAATCTCAATAAGATTGGGAGATTGGTTAAAAGAGGACTTCTAAATGAGTTAGAAGACAACTCTTTACCTCCATGTGAGTCTTGTCTTGAGGGTAAAATGACTAAACGATCTTTTTCTGAAAAAGGTTATAGAACCTTTTTCCGAAAAAGGTTATAGAGCCAAAGAAACCTTAGAACTCGTGCATACAGATCTTCGTGGTCTAGTGAATGTCAAAGCACGAGGAGGGTATGAATATTTCATTAGTTTTATTGATGATTATTCAAGGTATGGCTATCTTTACCTAATGAATCACAAGTTCGAAGCTCTTGAAAAGTTCAGAGAGTATAAGACTGAGGTTGAGAATCTATTAGGTAAAACTATTAAAACACTTCGATCAGACCGAGGTGGAGAGTATATGAACTTAAGATTCTAGGACTATATTAGTAAGGACCTGTAAAAAAAAGCAAAAAAAAAAGAAAATAATAATAATAATAATAAGTAAATAAGAATTAAAAGAAAAAGAAAAAAAGGAAGTGATGGACTCTCTCTCTCCACCTTCTCCATCTCCCAGCACCTCCTACGACACAAAATGATCTGAAAAAAAAAGGAGAAAGAAAAGGAAAGATAGCAAATTTTGGGAGAGAAAAATTGGAAATAGCCTCCTATTCAAGCAGATTTAACCGGAAGGGAAAGAGATAAAAAAGTTATCTTAGATCTCTTCTCTTTTATATTTTGCAAGAGATAGAAAAGTTATCTTAAATCTCTTCTTCAATTATTTAGATTTTAGATATCTTATCCAAAATGGTCGAAAATGGCAAAAAGTACATAATTAAAATAAAAAAAAAGAAACTCCTTCCTAATATTTTTAGGAAAGAAAGAAATTTTTTTATCCAATTAATTAGAATAGATCTCCTCCTACATTGCCAAGTTGTTTAGAGTTTAGTTAACTATTAGAAATTATGTTAGATCTTTGAATGAAATCATAGATCTTTTCCTTTATACAATGATTTAGAATCAGATTTCCTCCTCATTTACAAGACTGCTAACAGAATTAAAAGAAAGAATTAAACAGAGAGGTTGGAAAAGAATTAGAGAGAGAAAAGAAGGAAAAGAAATAATCATAATAGAGGGAAAAGAATTAAACAGATCGGTAACGAATTAAAGAGAGAGGTACAGGAAAATATATGAATATATATATATATATATTTAACAAAGTAAATACAGAAAAGAAAAGATAGACAAGGGAGGAGGAAAAGGGAAGATTTGGTGAGCAGTGCTAGAATAAATACATAAACAATTTAACAGAGAGTAAATATAGAGTAAAAAAGGATGATGAGAAATATATATATATATATATATATATATATATATATATATATATATATATATATATACTCAATACTAGTAAAGTCTCTAATGCTCACATGAAGTTTAACACATAGACCATTGTAAAATTTAGATAATTGAAATTGAAATTGATGTCCTGGTTCATATAGATTGGCTTGGATACAAAGAACAAAACCGAACTTGATAAATCGATGATACCAGTCTAAGCTAATCAAGTAAGTGTCCTTACTATAAGATAGACTAAATATTGTTTGATTTATGATGATGTATGAGTATGACGTTGTGTTGTGCTGTATGTTAATTGTACGTTATTTATATTTCGATGCATGACGTACATGTTATATTTGATACACTTAATGGTTTATATGATGAGTATAATGTATGCATGATGATGTTTTCCATGTTGAACATGCCTTATGATGTTGCTTGCCACATGTCGTTAAATCGACATAAGACATGTAATAGCCCAAAAATAAATAAAAATAATTATAAAAATAGTTAAAATAATAATAATAATAATTAATTAAGTAAGTAAGGAGAAAAAAAAAAAACAACATTTCCCCCACTTCTTTCTACTAACCTCTCATCCCTTCCCACGATTATCTCTCCTCAACCCATCCTTATGCCAAAAAGTAACCTCTCATCCTTTAGCACAATTATCTCTCCTCAACTCATCCTTATGCCAGAAAATAACAGTTACTAAATTAATGGCTAGAAAGTAACAGTTACTGCAAAAAGAAACAGAAAATCAATAATCGTCAGATTTACTTGAAAAAAAAATGAGAATGACCTTTACCCAGTTGAGATTCACCGGAGATTTAGGTGAAGATAGATCTGATCAATAAGGTATATATTAAATCTTCATTTTCTTTTAGAAATCACAACGAATAGTTAGATCTTCATTGAATTATTAGTGTTATATTAAATTTTTACAGTAGCCAAATGAATAGATTAAAGATAGAATAGTCAAGAAAACTTCTGAAGAGGAAAGATAAAGAAAGATTTGGAAACAGAGATCACTAGAAATTTGGAATGCATGAGAACAGAACTAAAAGGAAACCGATAAAAAAAAAGATTGGAATTAAAAACCACAAACTAAATATAGAGGGAAAGGTAAACATAGAGGGTGAATACAAGGAGTAGTAAATCACAGAATAACTTAGAATAACTTGAAATAACTGTATCTACTTTCTTATACGACCGTATGAAAAATAAGATTTTTAATAAAAATATAGTTATAAATATATAACATTTCTGACATTTAACAATAGACCAATGTAAATTAGAGAAATAATGTTGTAGAGTTCAAACCTGAAATTAATGTCATGGGCTCATATAGGTTGACTTGGATTTCAAAGGATGTCATGGGCTCATATAGGTTGACTTGGATTTCAAAGGATGAAATCGAACTTTAATTAAAGATATATTTGTGACAACGACTTAAGCTAGCCAGGTAAGTGACCTTACTATCGGCATGGTTATATTTTGATGTTGACACGTGCCCTGTGGTTCTGCACATGTCATATATATTGATATGTGTGAATTGTCTATGGATCGATATGCTTCCTATATGTTATGTATATGTTATAATATGTGAATTGTATGATAATAGTTACTGTACGATGTGTTCAAGGATATGTTTGAGATAGGATACAAGAAGGATGCACAAAACAAAATGTAACGATAGGAGTAAAATACGTTCACGAAACGTTAAGGTTAGGTTACATACCGGAGTGATATGGATAAGAGAGATTGTTGGAAGAATACGGTTAGGTTACGAGTAGAAAGGGATAGGTTTGTGATAGATTGATAGAGCGATAGCATTAGGTTAAGTTCTTGTGATGATATGACTAAGGTACATTCACGTAATGATATGTCTGTTATAGGTATAAGAACGTTAAAACTATGATAATGTAGAGAATGATATGACTATGAAGTGTTTACGTTATTACTTGATTATGTTATGATATGATGTGTATATGATGAAATGTTATGCGTTATGTTAGGTCTCTTAAATTGTGTGTATACAGCATGATATGAATGACATGAAATTACGATAAATGACATGTAATATAATCCTGTTAGAATTATGTATGATTTGAGAACGGAAGAATGAGAAACGATATAATATGAATGATGAACGATATCTGAAACGATATGAAAAGTGATATGATATGTACTTAATGCTAGCAAGGTTGTATTAAAGGATAATGAAATTGTAGAAGTGTAGTGGGGACCTCATGCATTATGTGTGTCATGCATTTGGGGGAATATCCCTATCCCATCACGAGGGTACGGACACATACATCCAATGGCAGGACAACGATCGTTATGCTTTGCATAGCGCTCCCGTGACGGTTACTAGTTCTAACGGGTCCAGGCATAAGGGGCTCCCAAAGTATACCAACCGGATAAGGAAAGTGGCCCAGCGGTGTGCGAACTAGCTGGTGAGTCCATACTCGCACGTATGGGCTGTGTGTAGAGTATATGGTATACATCCACGATTACCCGTTAGGACAGCACCGTAGGGAAAACGAAACGAAAGATAGGTCCCATCATTTCATTGCATGTGATTGTTGCATTTAACCCCAATAGTGGGGTCACTTACTGAGTATTTCTTTAAATACTCAAGCCATGTGCTACTACATTTTTCAGGTTAAAGCAAGGCATTCCTATACGGCTGACGATGGCATCGCAACTCGAGATCATGACACATGCATAGGATAGTGATATTTATTTTCTTAGACGTAGGCTAGAATAGGATGTTTTAAACTTAAACGCTTATTTATTTTATTTCGAATATTTTGTTGTGTCGTTTTAAAGATGTTTTTGAAACACGTAAGCCGATGGCTGTGTTTTAAGATAAAGGTGATATTTTATGGAATTTAAATGAAGTCTTCCGCATTCAATGTTTATGGTACATATACGGTAGCAACCTTAAATTAAGTAGAAAATTTCGGGTCGTTACAGGACCCAACACTAAGAGTATGAAAATGATATTAATGTAAATATTCACGAGCACGTGTTACATAGTGTAACCAAGAAATGAGACTAGAGAGTTGTGTCAGAAGAGATGTATAATTGGACTTAAAGGGACCTCATGCATATTGTATGTTCATAAGCATAGGGCTACTTCCTCTAGAGATGATGAGTGTGGACGCGCACCGTATGATGAGCGTGAATGCACACAGGTGCGGATGCACACAGATGAGGGTGTTCATGAGGCGCATGACACTATGGGGTTCTGTTGACCTCCGGACGTCGCTACAGATTAGCTTAGCCAAAGGGTCCGGGGGTGTGCGAGCGCCCTGGGGATTCACACTCGCACGTGTGAGTCGTGTGTAGGGAAGTACTACACATCCAATTTGTCCGAGACTAGAGGTCACCCTTAAGATGATTAGAGATAGGTCCCTAATTCATGATTGCATGTGTTTGCATTAGCATGGCCCCTATAGTGGGGTCACTTATTGAGTATTTCTCGAAATACTCAGGCCGTGTGCCATATGTTGTTCAGGTAAAGGTAAGGCGCCCATGTACGATTGACGGCGACAATATGATCAGAGGCTATGGTACGTGCATAGGATAGTTGCATATTTAAAATCTTCCTCTCTTTCATTTTTTTTTTCTTTTAATTATAATTCTTTTCTAATTTTGTTTTTTCTTTTAATTATAATTCTTTTCTAATTTTGTTCCCATATCTAATTCCTATAAATTTTTTCAGTTGTTTAATTACTAAATTTTCTATTGACTTAGTTATTTTCAACCATTCTATTAGAAGATTTTCAATTGGTTTGGTTGTTTCTAAATCTTTCTATTTTTTTTTTCTTTGATTGAGAAATCTCTCTATTTCTTTCTCTTTCTTTATTTCTTTCCCTCTTTCTATTATTTGATCAGTTTTCCAATCTTCTTCTTTTTCTTTTATTTCTTTTCTCCTGCCAACTTTTAATGGACTCTTTTGTTACGATATCATAATTTCTAATTTAGATCTAAATAATTGCAACAGTTTAATATCCTTCCATAAAAGAAAAAGGAAAAAGGTAAATCTGACCACTAATCTTTTCAAATGACGTATCTCTTCCATTATCAGCCTAATCATCTCCCATTATCTGCCTTTCTTCTTCCTAGAAAATCTTTTCTTTCTTTTTCTATTTTGGTTGCAGAATTATTGATGCTAGATAGAGAGGTATTTTAGGGTAGGGTGGAGAGATTAAAGGAGAGGTGGTCAGTTATCGATATGAACCAAGAGACATCAATCATACACTATGTTTCAATGAAGATGTGAAGAAAATATTGTTGAAATTATCAAAAGATATTTCAATTCATGCCACATTGAAGAAGAATGAAGTTTCATGTTATAAATTTTGGGTGGATTACAATTTAGAGTTATTGTATTTCATTAATGTACTTTAAGACTTTTTATTTACTTTAGGTTACAATTATATAATGGTTAATTATGGTAATTAAGTATGTGTAACGACCCTAAATTTCCACATGTCTAGAGTCACCACTAACGTCTCATGCTTATCTATAATGCGGAAATATAACTCTTACATGAACATCATTTATAATGTAAACTTTAAAAAACGTTTAAAACAACTTATTCTCTGGAAAACACGGTCATGGTCTTACGTGTTTAAATACAAAATACTAAAAATTTAGAGATAATAAAAACAAATACAAAATAATTTAAAACAATGGAATGCAAAACAACTTATTCTAACTTAAAACTAAGAATTTAAATATGAGTCTACCCTATGCACGTGTCATAGTCTCTGCTCATGATGTCGCCGTCCTCCGTACAAGTGCACCTTGCATTTACTTGAAAAATGATGTTGCACACGGCCTGAGTATTTCAAAGAATACTTAGTAAGCGACCCCACTATAGGGGCCATGCAAATGCAAACACATGCAATCATGATTTAGGGACCTATCTCTAATCATCTTAGGGGTGGCCTCCAGTCTCGAATAAATTGGATGTGTATTACTTCCCCACTCACAACTCACACGTGCGAGTGTGAATCCCCAGGGCGCTCGCACACCCCCTAGACCCTCTGGTCAAGCTAATTTGTAGCAACGTCCGGAGGTCAGCGGAACCCCATAGTGTCATGCGCCTCATGAGCACCCTCATCTGTGTGCATTCGCACTTGTGCGCATTCGCGCTCATCATATGGTGCGCGTCCGCACTCATCATCTTTAGGGGAAGTAGCCCTCTGCTTATGAACATACCATATGCATGAGGTTCCTCTAAATCCATCATAATGTCTCTTCTGACACAACCCTCTAGTCTCATCTCTATGTTACTCTAGGTAACACATACTCGTGGATATTTATATTAATATCATTTCACGCTCTTAGGGTTGTGTCCTATGTCGATCTAACGACATGATGCAATATGGCACTCATCATCATATAGCATGCTCAATATGGAAAACATCATCATATTAAGGTAAATGTCACGCAATTATCATACTCATCATATTGCCACAAAGTGCATCAAACATATCAAGTACATCAATCATCGATATATATATATATTACGCATACCATCAAGCATCATAACTCACACATCATCATAACTCACACATCATCATAACTCATATACCGCAGCGTATGACATAGTTTATACATCATCATAACTCATACAATTTTTTAGCCTATCCTAAGACCACTTACCTGGTTGGCCTTAGCTGAAGTATTCCCTAATTTATTTAACGTAAGCTCCCGTTCCCCCAGAACTACACCAAATGTTTCCAAGGTTTGCTTCCTATCGCATCGTTCGTCACCTTTTGTTAGTATTTCACATTTTAATTAATAATTCAACTAACCGTGTGAAATACGGCTCTAAACGATCTCAATAAAAATCGAATTCCATGTTTTGATTGTTTCTAAATTATATAGGATAATAAAACTTAAAACTTAGATTAATAATATGTCAATATTATTAATATTTCAAGTAACTTGTATAATTCAACATTTAATGTTATATCCTATAGATACAAATATAATAATTTTTCATATTTTCCATTTTCCTTCCCTCACTTATTTCTCTTCTATGTTATATTTTAATTTTATTTACTTGCCTATGAACAGTACTTGCCATTTTCAACCCGTTCTAATTTTCTTTTCTTTCCTAAAATCTTCTCTCTTTTGTTTTTTTTTTTCTTTGAACTCTATTCTTTTAAGTAGTTTAATTCTACCTCCATATCTAATTATTTTAAGTAATTTAAATCTAATTCTTTTAATCCCTTTCTCGAAGGAGGGAAGGAGTTTAATTCTATAATTCTTTTAAACGGTTTATTACAAGGGGTTTAATTTTATTCTTATATCTAAATAGTTTAATTCTGTTTAGCAGTTTAATTCTATTACCAGATTTTTTTTTGTTTCTCTTTACTATTTCTAAATCTAATCTTCCTCTCTCTCAATGTATCTACTCCCATTACTATTTCCAAATTTAATCTTCCTCTCTCTCCATGTATCTACTCCCATATCTAAATCGTTTAATTCTGTTCTGGAGTTGAATTCTATTCACAGATTTTCTTTGGCCTTCCTCTCTCTCCATGGTTTAATTCTATTCCCATATTTTCTTTGGCTTTAGTATTACCAACTCTTAGTTTTTTTTTTTTTATTTATTTGAATATATTTTACACTTCCTTTTCATCCTGTTTGCCAAATCTTTCGTTCTTTTTTTTATTTGAATATGTTTTATAGATCTTCCTTTTCCCTGTCTTCCTTGTCATCCTGTTTTCCATATCTTAGTTTTTTTTTATTTATTTGAATATGTTTTCCAGATGTTCCTTTTCATCCTGCCAAATCTTAGTTTTTTTTTATTTGAATATGTTTTATAGATCTTCCTTTTCCCTCCCTGTCTTCGTTTTCTAAATCTTAGTTTTTATTTATTTATTTGAATATGTTTTCCAGATCTTCCTTTTCATCCTGCCAAATCTTAGTTTTTTTTTATTTGAATATGTTTTACCGATCTTCCTTTTCCCTCCCTGTCTTCGTTCTCCAAATCTTAGTTTTTATAGATCTTCCTTTTCCCTGTCTTCCTTGTCATCCTGTTTTCCATATCTTAGTTTTTTTTTATTTATTTGAATATGTTTTCCAGATGTTCCTTTTCATCCTGCCAAATCTTAGTTTTTTTTTATTTGAATATGTTTTATAGATCTTCCTTTTCCCTCCCTGTCTTCGTTTTCTAAATCTTAGTTTTTATTTATTTATTTGAATATGTTTTCCAGATCTTCCTTTTCATCCTGCCAAATCTTAGTTTTTTTTTATTTGAATATGTTTTACCGATCTTCCTTTTCCCTCCCTGTCTTCGTTCTCCAAATCTTAGTTTTTATAGATCTTCCTTTTCCCTGTCTTCCTTGTCATCCTGTTTTCCATATCTTAGTTTTTTTTTATTTATTTGAATATGTTTTCCAGATGTTCCTTTTCATCCTGCCAAATCTTAGTTTTTTTTTATTTGAATATGTTTTATAGATCTTCCTTTTCCCTCCCTGTCTTCGTTTTCTAAATCTTAGTTTTTATTTATTTATTTGAATATGTTTTCCAGATCTTCCTTTTCATCCTGCCAAATCTTAGTTTTTTTTTATTTGAATATGTTTTACCGATCTTCCTTTTCCCTCCCTGTCTTCGTTCTCCAAATCTTAGTTTTTAT
>NW_019268585.1:942976-949354 GCF_002738365.1 Cucurbita moschata | reverse complement strand
TTTTATAGATCTTCCTTTTCCCTGTCTTCCTTGTCATCCTGTTTTCCATATCTTAGTTTTTTTTTATTTATTTGAATATGTTTTCCAGATGTTCCTTTTCATCCTGCCAAATCTTAGTTTTTTTTTATTTGAATATGTTTTATAGATCTTCCTTTTCCCTCCCTGTCTTCGTTTTCTAAATCTTAGTTTTTATTTATTTATTTGAATATGTTTTCCAGATCTTCCTTTTCATCCTGCCAAATCTTAGTTTTTTTTTATTTGAATATGTTTTACCGATCTTCCTTTTCCCTCCCTGTCTTCGTTCTCCAAATCTTAGTTTTTATTTATTTATTTGAATATGTTTTCCAGATCTTCCTTTTCATCCTGCCAAATCTTAGTTTTTTTTTATTTGAATATGTTTTACCGATCTTCCTTTTCCCTCCCTGTCTTCGTTCTCCAAATCTTAGTTTTTATTTATTTATTTGAATATGTTTTCCAGATCTTCTTTTTCATCCGGCCAAATCTTAGTTCTTTTTTTTATTTGAATATGTTTTACAGATCTTTCTTTTCCCTATCTTACTTGTCATCTTGTTTTCCAAATCTTAGTTTTTTTTTATTTGAATATGTTTTACAGATCTTCCTTTTCATTCTGTTTTCCAAATCTTCGTTTTTTTTATTTGAATATGTTTTACATGTCATCTTGTTTTCCAAATCTTCGTTTTTTTTATTTGAATATGTTTTACATGTCATCTTGTTTTTTATTTGAATATGTTTTACATGTCATCTTGTTTTCCAAATCTTAGTTTTTTTTTATTTGAATATGTTTTACAGATCTTCCTTTTCATTCTGTTTTCCAAATCTTCGTTTTTTTTATTTGAATATGTTTTACAGATCTTCCTTTTCATCCTGTTTTCCAAATCTTCGTTTTTTTTATTTTTTATTTGAATATGTCTTCTCGATCTTTCTTTTCCTATCTTCCTCTCTTTCTTATCTATCTGGACCAATTTTAATGGACTCTAGCTAGGATAGATAATTTTTAATTCAATCATTCAACAGATAATTTCTAAATTTCTAGAAAGAAAAATGTAAATCTGACTATTAACCTTTTCAAATGACATGTCTCTTCCTGCCTACCATCTCTCCATTATCTGCCTTCTTTCCCATCTCTCCATTATTGTATAACCATCTCTCCATTATATGCATTTTTTTCCTACAGACAAATATTTTCTTTCTATTTCTGTTTTTGCTGAATTATTGATACTAAATGAAGGAGGTATTTTAGGGGATGGACGGAGAGATTAAAGGAGGTGGTCAGTGTTTTTTTCTTTTTTTTATTTTGTTATTTTTATTTTAATACACAAGCATATATATATATATATTAAATCTAATGGGGCGTTACAGTATGAATGTTGCAAAACTTGGAATGCCTTTAATAGTTTCATTTTGTGGCTCTATTAAGCCATGTATGTTCTATTTGTAAGTAAACTTGGAAAACATAGTAAAAGAAGCACTTGTGCTTTTCTTTAGCCAATGACTAAGTTTCTTTGCAATTCTATATAGTTTAGGTTGCGTGTAGAATCATTCAAGCTCGACATGATCAATCTTGCTTGTGGAGTGATTCGAATCTCAATCAAGTATTCTTGCGTTAAGATATTTGATCAACAAGAATCATTCAAGTTAGACATGATCGATCTTGCGTGTGGAGTGATTCGAATCTCAAACAATGTTCTTGCTTTGAGATATTCGATCAACAAGGTAATCCGAATCTTACTCCCCTTGTAGTGATTTCCCCATATCAGTTATTTTTTTTTCTTCCTTATTTTATTAAATTTTATTTTACTATTTTATTATTATCATTATATATAACCTAACGGGGTGTTACATTATCTACCCCTAAAAAGAACTTTCGTCCTCGAAAGTCTCCAACTCCGTATACTAACTCAGGGAATTTTTCTCACTTTTTTTTTTCTCACCTTTTTTTTTTCTTTCTTGGTTCTCACTCATCCTTTGCCCCTCACTTTTCTCTTTTTTTTTTTTTTCACTCTTATATCTCTTTTTTACCTTAGTTTCTTCTCTCCACGGTTGTTCTTCATATTCTTTTCTTTTCTTCTCTAATTTCAATTGATAACAATGTACTTCATACGGAGACAACGGAAGTAAAGTAAATTTCTTCCCACACAAAGTAAAAGTATACTTGTTCGTCAAATCATTAAATGTATTTTTATCATATTGCCAAGGTCAGCCGAACAAGATGTCCCCCGCATGCATTGGTACGACATCACAAAGGACTTCATCTTTATATCTTCCAAGAGTAAAAGAAATAAGAGCTTGGGAGTTCACCTTAATTTCTTCTTTGTTTGTCAACCATTGAAGTTTGTATGGTTTTGGATGGGGATGGACATAAAGTTGAAGTCTTTTTACAAGGAAGCTGCTTACCACATTTGTGCAACTTCCACTATCAATCACCAAGCTGCATGGGTTTTCTTTGATCAAACATCTTGAGTGGAACAAGTTTTCCCTTTGATCTTCAAATTTCTCTTCCTTGATTTGAACACTGAGTACCCTTCTTGTGATCAAAGATATGGAATTACCTTCTTCAACATACTCATTATCATATGCTGCGATTTCTTCCACAAGCTGTGAATCATGATCCTCACATTCATCATCTGAATCAAGTATACCATTCCTTATCACCATAACTTTTTTATGAACACACTCTTTGCTCATGTGTCCAAACCCTTTGCACTTCCAACATTGAATAGAACTATACTTCTCCTTTACCGTCTTTAAAGCTTCATTCTTTTTACGATTGGAACTCTCAGCCTCCACTCTTTTAGCAGCCAGAAACTTTTCTTTTGGTGACATTGATTTATTTCTGTAACTACCCAAATTTTTTTACTTAATTTAAGGTCGCTACTGTATACATATCATAAACATTGAATGCGGAAGACTTCATTTAAATTTCAGAAAACATAACCTTTAACTTAAAACACAACCATGGACTTACGTGTTTCAAAAACATCTTTAAAACGACACAACAAAAGACCCGAAATAAAATAAATAAGCGTTTAAGTTTAAAACATCCTATTCTATCCTAAGTCTAAGAAAATAAATACCACTATCCTATGCATGTGCCATGATCTCGAGTTGCGATGCCGTCGTCAGCCGTATAGGAATGTCTTGCCTTAACCTGAAAAATGTAGCAGCACATGGCTTGAGTATTTAAAGAAATACTCAGTAAGTGACCCCACTATTGGGGTTAAATGCAACAATCACATGCAATGAAATGATGAGACCTATCTTTCGTTTTGTTTCGTTTCGTTTTCCCTACAGTGTAATCCTAACAGGTAATCGTGGACGTATACCATATACTCTAATGCAGCCCATATGTGCGAGTATGGGCTCACCAGCTAGTTCGCACACCGCTGGGCCACTGTCCCTAGCCGGTGGGCATGCTCTGGGAGTCCTTATACTAGGACCCGTTAAAACTAGAACCGTCACGGCAGCGCTATGCAAAGCATAACGATTATTGTCCTACCATTGGATGTACGCGTCCGTACCCTCGTGATGGGATAGGGGTATCCCCCCAAATGCATGATCACACAATATGCATGAGGTCCCACTAGTCCTACGTTTTCATGCTTACATGTCATTCTCATTCTCATTTCTTTACATATCATACATATTCCTAACGGGGTTATGTTTCATGCAATTTACCGTATTTCATGTCATACAATTCATGCAATTACATTCAAATATTCATACAAACAAGCCATAATCGTTCAAGGACCACACATCATTACATGCATTACATATCACATCAGACTAAAAGCATACATTCACGTTCACATAACTACGTACTTAAGCACAATAATCTAGCATACAATGCATCATATCATAAACAAGTCATAACGTAAACACTTCATAGTCATATCGTTCTCTAACTTACCATAGCCTTAACGTTCTTATACCTATCACAGATGTATCATTACGTAACGTACCTTAGTCATATCATCACCAGAACGTATTCTAACACCACCGTTCTATCAATCTATCACAAACCTATCCCTTTCTACCCATAACCTAACCGTATTCTTTCATCAATCTCTCCTATCCATAGCACTCCGATATGTAATCTAACCTTAACGTTTCATGAACGTATCTTACTTCTATCATTACATTTCGTTTTGTGCATCCTTCTCGTATCCTATCTCAAACATATCCTTGAGCACATCGTACCATAATTATTATCATACAAACCACATATAATAACATAGCATAACATATAGAAAGCATATCGATCCACAGACAATTCACACATATCAACATATATGACACGTGCAGAACCACAGGGTACGTGTCAACATCAAATATAACCATGCCGATAGTAAGGTCACTTACCTAGCTAGCTTAAGTCGTTGTCACAAATATATCTTTAATGAAAGTTCGATTCCGTTCTTTGACATCCGAGTCAACCTATATGAGCCCATGACATTATTTTCAGGTTTGAACTCTACAACATTATTTCTCTAATTTACATTGGTCCATTGTTAAAAGTCTGAAATGTTATATATCTATAATTATATTTTTATTAAAAATCTTGTTTTTCGTGGTTACTGTTATATAAGAAAGTAGATACACATAATTCAAGTTATTCTGGGCTTTACTACTCTCTATATACCCTCTATATTTACCCTTCCCTCTTTATTTAGTTTGTAGTTTTTAATTCCCAAATCTTTTTTTTTTATCTGTTCGCCTTTTAATTCTATTCTCATGTATTTCAAATTTCCAGTGGATCTCTATCTCCAAATCTTTCCTTATCTCAGTGTTTCCTATTCAGAAGTTTTATTGGCGATCCTATCTTTACTCTATTCATTTGGCTACTGATAAAAATTTAATCTAATATTACTCATTTGACGTGATTTACTGGAACGTATAAATGATTGACATTTAGTTTCTAACTCTAGACCATTGTAATAATCCAATGAAGATCTAACTATAATTGGTTGTGATTTCTAAAATAAAATAGGATAAAAGAAAATGAAGATTGAATATATACCTTATTGATCAGATCTATCTTCACGTAAATCTCCGCGAATCTCAACTGAGTAAAGGCCATTCTCTTTTTTTTTTTTTTCTCGAGAAAATCTGACGATTATTGTTTTTTTGTTTCTTTTTGCAGTAACTCGTAAGGATGGGTTGAGGAGAGATAATTGTGGGAAGGGATGAGAGGTTAGTGGAGAGAAGAGGGGAAATGTTGTTTATTTATTTATTTATTATTATTTTAACTACTTTTTATAATTATTTTTATTTGTTTATTTCTTTGTATATTTTTGGGCTATTACAATTTCTATTCACACAACTATCCTTGTTCCAAGTTTTAGAATTTGAAAAGGTGTTAGTTCGTGATGTGTACCTTTTTGAATGCTCTTTTTCTTCCTTCAATTGGTCTTCAATTTTGAGAGCATAATGATACATGTCTTCCAGATATGGTGGTGGATTTCTGTCAACAAGATGAGCAATTTCTCGATTCAAACCTCCAAGGAATCTAGACATGGTATCTTCTTCTTCTTCTCTAACATTTACTCTTTCCATCATAGTTTCCATCTCTTGATAATATTCCGCCACACTTTTTATCCCTTGCCTCAAACCTTACAATTTAGTTTTCAAATTTCTTTCATAATGTTTTGGAACATACCTTTTTCTCATGGCTTCTTTAAGTTCTTCCCATGTCTCTATTGGATCCTCCTCTTTTCTTCTTCTCTCGGATTTGAGATGTTGGTACCAATCACCAGCATGATTGGTAAATTCGGTAATAGCAAGTCTCATCTTCTTATTTTCACTATAGGTGTTGCAATCAAACACATGCTCTATCTTTCTTTCCCACTGCAAGTATGCCTCAGAATCTACCGTTCCACAAAAGGGTGGGATTTTGAGTTTAACTCCCTCATCTCTATCTTCATGTACTCTTTCCATCCTTCTAGGTTGCATAATAGTTGCATGGTTATTTCTTCCTCTCCATCTACCATCAACTTGTCTTTCTTGTACTACTATACCTTCATCTTCTTATAATGTTCGTTCTTGTCTTTGTTGTTGCGCCCTTCTTCCTTGTCTATCTTCCATCATCATTTCCATCATACCTTGAATTGCTTGAAGAATGGTTGTATAAGGCTGACTTTTTTTTTTTGGGTGCAATCTTGCTTTAAGCTTAATTATAACCAATTTAACGATCAATTCTAACAATCTAAGACTAGTACCTCAAGAATCAAGAGCTTGAAAATAAATGATAAGAACTGAATATATATATTTTTTTTTCTCAGAACTGATTTTCTATTTTTTTACTACCGATTTTTTTTCTTTTTTTTCTATGGATTCTTTTTTTTTTTTTTTTTTTTTTTT
>NW_019268585.1:941324-942966 GCF_002738365.1 Cucurbita moschata | reverse complement strand
CTTTTAATTCTATTCTCATGTATTTCAAATTTCCAGTGGATCTCTATCTCCAAATCTTTCCTTATCTCAGTGTTTCCTATTCAGAAGTTTTATTGGCGATCCTATCTTTACTCTATTCATTTGGCTACTGATAAAAATTTAATCTAATATTACTCATTTGACGTGATTTACTGGAACGTATAAATGATTGACATTTAGTTTCTAACTCTAGACCATTGTAATAATCCAATGAAGATCTAACTATAATTGGTTGTGATTTCTAAAATAAAATAGGATAAAAGAAAATGAAGATTGAATATATACCTTATTGATCAGATCTATCTTCACGTAAATCTCCGCGAATCTCAACTGAGTAAAGGCCATTCTCTTTTTTTTTTTTTTCTCGAGAAAATCTGACGATTATTGTTTTTTTGTTTCTTTTTGCAGTAACTCGTAAGGATGGGTTGAGGAGAGATAATTGTGGGAAGGGATGAGAGGTTAGTGGAGAGAAGAGGGGAAATGTTGTTTATTTATTTATTTATTATTATTTTAACTACTTTTTATAATTATTTTTATTTGTTTATTTCTTTGTATATTTTTGGGCTATTACAATTTCTATTCACACAACTATCCTTGTTCCAAGTTTTAGAATTTGAAAAGGTGTTAGTTCGTGATGTGTACCTTTTTGAATGCTCTTTTTCTTCCTTCAATTGGTCTTCAATTTTGAGAGCATAATGATACATGTCTTCCAGATATGGTGGTGGATTTCTGTCAACAAGATGAGCAATTTCTCGATTCAAACCTCCAAGGAATCTAGACATGGTATCTTCTTCTTCTTCTCTAACATTTACTCTTTCCATCATAGTTTCCATCTCTTGATAATATTCCGCCACACTTTTTATCCCTTGCCTCAAACCTTACAATTTAGTTTTCAAATTTCTTTCATAATGTTTTGGAACATACCTTTTTCTCATGGCTTCTTTAAGTTCTTCCCATGTCTCTATTGGATCCTCCTCTTTTCTTCTTCTCTCGGATTTGAGATGTTGGTACCAATCACCAGCATGATTGGTAAATTCGGTAATAGCAAGTCTCATCTTCTTATTTTCACTATAGGTGTTGCAATCAAACACATGCTCTATCTTTCTTTCCCACTGCAAGTATGCCTCAGAATCTACCGTTCCACAAAAGGGTGGGATTTTGAGTTTAACTCCCTCATCTCTATCTTCATGTACTCTTTCCATCCTTCTAGGTTGCATAATAGTTGCATGGTTATTTCTTCCTCTCCATCTACCATCAACTTGTCTTTCTTGTACTACTATACCTTCATCTTCTTATAATGTTCGTTCTTGTCTTTGTTGTTGCGCCCTTCTTCCTTGTCTATCTTCCATCATCATTTCCATCATACCTTGAATTGCTTGAAGAATGGTTGTATAAGGCTGACTTTTTTTTTTTGGGTGCAATCTTGCTTTAAGCTTAATTATAACCAATTTAACGATCAATTCTAACAATCTAAGACTAGTACCTCAAGAATCAAGAGCTTGAAAATAAATGATAAGAACTGAATATATATATTTTTTTTTCTCAGAACTGATTTTCTATTTTTTTACTACCGATTTTTTTTCTTTTTTTTCTATGGATTCTTTTTTTTTTTTTTTTTTTTTTT
>NW_019268585.1:939010-941018 GCF_002738365.1 Cucurbita moschata | reverse complement strand
TTTTTTTTTTTTTTTTTTTTTTTTGATAATATGAGAGAGAAAAAAAATTGATACAAAAAAATAACAATAAAAATATTTCACCTCTAGAGCGGCCAAAGAACGTCGACCAAATACTCTGATACCAAATGATAAGCGCCTACAGTGCTGGAATTTGCAAAGCTAGAGGTCCTTCTAGAATCCTTGCAAAACGTTCACAGAGAAAGCTAACTTAACGGATTGATTCCAACTAAGAGCTGGTTAGAAAATGAATGACTTTTAGATCGAACTCAAGGTAAAGAAAGCGGCTGGCTGCTGGCTGAAAGGTCTTTCTCCGTCACCTCTCCCTGAAAACACGGTAAAGTGGCTTCGCTCCTCTGTATTCTTTCACTGTAAACTCATTCACCTTCTTGCTTTCACTCCTCTCCCTTTACTTACTGTCTCGCGGTTTCACTCCTTATTCCTATTCTTCACTCGCCTATTCAATCTTTCTTGAGCTCTGTCTTCGTCTTCGCTTTCTTTACCGTCGAGTAAAAGAATAAGGAGGAAGGAGCGCAGCAACGGCCATACTATAAGGGTAACCAGATACTCTAAGGGTAACAGATACTCAACAAGGTACCCAGATACTCAACAAGGTAACAAGATACTCAACAAGGTAACCAGATACAATAGATACTCTAAGGGTACCCAGATACTAATCAGGTAACAAGATACAATGGATACTCCTCAGGTAATACACGCAACGCCAGAGGAATCTATGATGGTCACTCCTAGATACCAAGACAATTCACACCAGAATTAGCTTGATCCAAACTAATTCAATGAATCGGTTTAAACATCAAACCTAAAGCAAGGTTTGAAAAAAAATAACACCAAAAGGGTATCAAGAAAACACAAAGGTTCGGTCCGTATTCAACAATTCATCTCCAAACATGAATATTACATGCCTTTAAATAGGCCCAAAAGATAACCCTAACATAATAAAGTTCAACCACCAACTACAAATGCTATTAAATACAAACTGAAGAAAATAAGGCATTCATACAAACTATTAATAAATGCTATTAAATACAAATTGAAGAAAATAAGACATTCATAAATTGTCTTAATTGGTAATTCAATTACCAATGGCAAGTCTTCTAATCACTTTCCAATGTCAGCCACTCCATTATTTTCTTGATTTGATACTTGAATCTTCTTTATATTGCTTCTTGTAATGGCTCGTTCGGGTACATGGAAGTGATCAGTTGATGGATTCATATCATAACCTATACGCTACTGGATCAATTCGCTCTAGAATCTCGAATAGTCCAATGAATTTAGGACTTAACTTGCCCGTACGTCCGAACCTCAAGACTCATAGGTGTCACCTTGAGGAATACTAGGTCCCCTGTCTCGAACTCTAAGCTTCTACGCCTTACATCGGCGTAGCTTTTTTGTCTACTTTTAGCGGTAACATCCTCGCTCGAATTTTTTGGACAACCTCATTGGTTAGTCGAACCAGCTCGGGTCCTACTAACTTCTCTTTTGCCTACTTCGTCCCAACATAGTGGGAACCTACACCGTTTCCCATATAGGGCCTCAAATGAGAATTCCATGAGGTGGAGTTTGGAATCCCAACTTCCCTTAAAATCTAGTACGCAAGCGCGTAACGTGTCCTCTAGAATTCGGTTTAAACTCTCCGTTTGTCCATCTGTTTGGGGGTGGAAGGCGGTACTAAATTTGAGGCGGGTACCCAGGGCCTTTTGAAGTCTGAGCTAGAATGCTGATGTAAAGCATGGGTCTCGATCCGACACTATAGATACTGGGACTCCATGTAGTCTTACTATTTCTTTCACATACAGCTGTGCCCAATTGCCAATTGTATATGTAGCTTTCTCAGGTAGGAAGTGTGCCGACTTGGTCAACCTATCGACAACTACCCGATCATTGTATAGCCTTTAAGCATTTTGGGTAATCCTACTTGCTATGTTTTCCCACTTCTACTCTAGTATGCTTAGGGGCTGCAACAACCCCCCCCCCCCCCCCCCCC
>NW_019268585.1:875627-938612 GCF_002738365.1 Cucurbita moschata | reverse complement strand
CCCCCCCCCCCCCCGCCTTTTGTCTAGGAGATTTCACTTGCTCACAAACTCGGTCACGTCCCTCTTCATGCTCTTCCACTAGAAGTGTTGTTTTAAATCTACATCTTAGTACCTCCTGGGTGCATGAAAAATGACGAGTTGTGAACTTCGTCAGTATTTCTTTCCTTAGCTCCTCTATTGTCGGTACATATAGGCGTCCCCTGATACAATAGCCCTTCATCTGAGGTTTTCGAGAATCCATCTACTAGACTCTCGGCTAGCTGGCTTAAGGTTTGGATCCTCTCGTTGGGAGGTAATCATTCTTGGCCTAAGCGTAGGTTGCACTGTAAGTCGTGCCAGTTGTGCTATGACTCTCTCGATCGCTACAACTACATTGGCTCGCTCGAATTTTCTTTGTACCCATACTTCCCTCGTAATGAGGGTTGAAGAGTGGGTTGTCTTTCTACTCAAAGCGTCTCCGACCACGTTTACTTTTCTAGGGTGGTACTGAATATCTACATCGTAGTCCTTCATTAATTCTAGCCACCTTCTCTGCCTCATATTTTAACTCTTTCTGGGTGAAGAAATATTTTAAACTCGTGGTCGGTAAAACTTTGAATTTTCTCTCCATACAGGTAGTGTCACCAAATTTTCAGTGCGAACACTGTAGCAGCCAACTCCAGGTCGTGGGTAGGGTAATTATCTTCGTATTCTTTTAGTTGACGAGACGCGTATGCAACAACTTTACCGTGTTGTATTAACACACATCCTAGTCCATTCTTTGAAGGCGTCACTATAGATTACGTACTCTTCTGAGATCTCGGGTACCGTGAGTACTGGGGCGGTTACCAATCTCTCTTTTAAGTCCTAAAAGCTTGCCTCACAAGCATCATGATAAGGCAACCCTAACCCTCAGCCCAACAATCCAAACTTTTGTTGAAGCAAGAACCCTTGAATCAAAGTAATTAACACCTCCTTATATGAAATTTGGATCAACCAAGAGATAAGGCTAGAATTAGATTACCTCTTATGATCGAAGATCTAGAAGCAAGATTTGGAAACCTTGTTCTAAATTGAGTCAATCCACAATCGAACTTGATCAAGGCTTGATTGAATGGCTCGGGTGCAATTCTACCACAAGAATTGCTTGAAACTTAGAAATGACAAATATGATGCTCGGATTTCTAAGAGAAACGTCTCAATTTGAGATCTGAATTACATTCATCCACCAATCTGAATTTACATAACATATTGTGGGTATTTATAGTCTCCCGACAAAAGACATTTGTGGACAGGATTTATTCCCGATCCCCTTTAATCTCCACAAAAGAATAAGTCAAATTGACTATTTGACTTTTACATAGTTTATGAAACTAAAAATAGTTTTTTTTCACAAATATTGATGTGCTTGAGTGGCTAATGCGATAGGTTTGAAATCAATTGAGCTCTCTACGCATAGGTTCGAACTAATTTAACTGTGCAAATATTTGAATATTTAATTGTCCTTCGTCAATCGTATTAGCTTTTAATTCTAGAAATGATGGTTGAATCGAGGCGATCTAATTTAAGAATTCGAGTACACTAGGATGTCATCATACCTTGTCCTAAATGCTGTCTTTGATACGTCTTTTTCTTTACTCTTTATTTAATGGTAACCTGACCGCAAGCATGACCACAAAAGTGTCTAGACAGTCCTTGAACACTCGGTTCATTAACTCCATTAACACAGCTGGAGCATTGGTGAGCCCAAATGACATCACTACGAACTTGAAGCGATTATACCTTGTCCTAAAATGCTGTCTTTGATACGTCTTTTTCTTTACTCTTTATTTAATGGTAACCTGACCGCAAATCTATCTTAGAAAATATCGTTGTCTCTCATGCTCATCTCTAATGTAGAATATAACTCTAAAAATGCTCATCTTTATTAGCGGAAAATTTTAAAACTTTAGAATACGTTAAAACACTAGAAAACACTGTTGAACTTGTATGTTTCAAACATCATGCTAGAGTTCAAAATAAGATAAATTAATTACAAATTAAATAATTTAAATAAATGAAATGCAAAACACTCTATCCTGACCAAGACTAGGAGTTTTAAATATGCAACTATCCTATGCACGCGCCACAATCTCTGATCACGATGCCGCCATCAACTGTACATGGACGCTTGCCTTTACCTGAAAAAAAATATGGCACACGGCTTGAGTATGTATTTCGAAGAAATACTCAGTAAGTGACCCTACTATAGGGGCCATGCTAATGCAAACACATGCAATCATGAATTAGGGATCTATCTCAAATCATCTTAAGGGTGGCCTCCAGTCTCGAACAAATTGGATGTGTAGTACTTCCCTACACACGACTTACACATATGAGTGTGAATCCCTAGGGCGCTCGCACACCCTCTGGACCCTCTGGTCAAGCTAATCTGTAACGACGTCCAGAGGTTAGTAGAACCCCATAGTGTCATGCGCCTCATGAACACCCTCATCTGTGTGCATTCGCACCTGTGCGCATTCGCGCTCATCATACGGTGCGCGTCTACACTCATCATCTCTAGGGGAAGTAGCCCTATGCTTATGAACATACAATATGCATGAGGTCCCTCTAAGTCCAATTATACATCTCTTCTGACACAACCCACTAGTCTCATCTCTTGGTTACACTATGTAACACGTGCTTGTGGATATTTACATTAATATCATTTTCATACTCTTAGGGTTGTCCTATGTTGATCTAATGACATGATGCAATATGGCAAGCAACATCATAAGACATGTTCAACATGGAAAACATCATCATGTTAATAACATCGTTATGAATACATCATACTCATCATAGAAGCCATTAAGTGCATCAAATATAACATGTACATCATGAATCGAAACATAAATAACGTACATTTAACATACATCACAACACAACATCATACTCATAAAGTATGAATTTCTTTTCTTTAGGTTGCAATTCTATTCAATCAACAAGGTAATCCGAATCTTACTCCCCTTGTAGTGATTCCTTATCTTATCAATTTGTGTTCTTCTTTAGCCAATGACTAAGTTTCTTTGCAATTCTATGTAGTTTAGGTTGCATGTAGAATAATTCAAGCTTGACATGATCAATCTTGCTTGTGGAGTGATTCGAATCTCAATCAAGTGTTCTTGCCTTGAGATATTTGATCAACAAGAATCATTCAAGTTAGACATGATCGATCTTGCTTGTGGAGTGATTTGAATCTCAAACAATATTCTTGCCTTGAGATATTCGATCGACAAGGTAATCCGAATCTTACTCCCCTTGTAGTGATTCCTTAACATATCATTTGGTATCAGAGCTTCAGGCTCAAGATCGAATATATGTTTCCTTTGCGTTTCTTTTCAATTTGTTTTTCTCTTTTTAGTTTTTAATCGACCCAAAATAAAAAAAATTCAATCTGGACTCCACAAAAAAAATTGAGAGGTGAGAATGAGAGTTTCATTTGTGTAAATGAGTGTAAAAAGAGTGGCCTAAAATTCCTTGAGTGTATACTCATGAGAGAGTGTTGTGTGGTCCTTTGTATTTCCATAACTTATTTTTTGCAGCAAAGTTTCACAAATAGATTCGAGGACGAATCATCTTGAAGAAGTGGAGAATGATATGAACCAAGAGACATCAATCATACAATATGCTTCAATGAAGATGTGAAGAAAATATTGTTGAAATTATCAAAAGATATTTCAATTCATGCCACATTGAAAAAGAATGAAGTTTTATGTTTTAAATTTTGGGTGGATTACAATTTAGAGTAATTTAGAGTTATTGTATTTCATTAATGTATTTTAAGACTTTTAATTTACTTTAGGTTACAATTACATAATGGTTAATTATGACCATTAAGTATGAATGTTACTAACTCTTGGAATGCCTTTAGTAGTTTCATTTTGAGGCTATATAAAGCCATGTATGTTGTATTTGTAAGAAGATTTGGAAAATATAGTCAAAGAAGCACTTGTGCTTTTCTTTAGCCAATGGCTAAGTTTCTTTGCAATTTTATGTAGTTTAGGTTGCATGTAGAATCATTCAAGATCGACATAATCAATCTTGCTTGTGGAGTGATTCGAATCTCAAACAAGTGTTTGAGATATTTGATCAACAAGAATCATTCAAGCTAGACAGGATCGATCTTGCTTGTGGAGTGATTCGAATCTCAATCAAGTGTTCTTGCCTTGAGATATTCGATCAACAAGGTAATCCGAATCTTATTCTCCTCGTAGTGATTCCTTATCTTATCAATCATAATTCAAACAATCTTTAGCATATCCTATAGTAAGGCCACTTACTTGGTTGGCTTTAGCAGGAGTACTCCCTAATTTAATTAACGTAAGCTCTCGTTCCTTGAGAGCTACTTCAAATGTTGCCGGAGTTCACTTCCTATCACACGTTCGCTTCCTAGGTTGCATAATAGTTGCATGGTTATTTCTTCCTCTCCATCTTCCTTCAACTTGTCTTTCTTGTACTACAATACATTCATCTTCTTGTAATGTTCGTTCTTGTCTTTGTTGTTGTGCCCTTCTTTCTTGTCTATCTTCCATCATCATTTCCATCATACCTTGAATTGCTTGAAGAATGGTTGTATTAAGATTTGGTACTGGTGGTACTCCTTGTCCATTATGTGACATTTTGTTATCAAGGGACTTCTCAACACTACTCACAAAAATTTCACTCAGAGACACTCGTGTTTAACACTCAAAGGTAGGCTTTTGGTACTAGGTCAAGAATGTAAAGGCTGGCTCTTTTTTTTTTTTTTTGGTGCAATCTTGCTTTAAGCTTGATTATAACCAATTCAACGATCAATTCTAAAAGGCTAAGACTAGTATCTCAAGGATCAAGAGATTGAAAATAAATGATAAGAACTGAATATATATTTTTTTTTTCTTAGAACTGATGTTTTTTTTCTACTGATTCTTCTTTCTTTCTTTCTTTTTTTCGATAATCTGAGAGAGAGAAAAAATTGATAGAAGTTCCGGAGTAGGTAGCTCGACTATCATGCAGCTAATTCTCGGCCCTGCAACATATTACGGGTAACATAGGAGACATCTCTATTTTGCCCCTCGGGAATCCTTAGAATTACCACTGTTTAGCTTTCGCCTCTAACCATCAAATGAAATGTGAATAACTGTTAGCTACTTTTCAAGACTCAACAAAAGAAGAATGAGATGGAACAGTGTTCAGGGGAATGCATCTTTCTTCTTCTTTTACAGTGAAGGGAGAGCAACGAAAAATAACAATAAAGATATTTCACCTCTAGAGCGGCTAAAGAACGTCGACCAAATGCTCTGATACCAAATGATAAGCATTTACAATGCTGGAATTTGCAAAGCTAGAGGTCTTTCTAGAATCCTTGCAAAACGTTCACAGAGAAAGCTAACTTAACGAATTGATTCCAATCAAGAGCTGGTTAAAAGGTGAATGACTCTTAGATCGAACTTGGAATCTTTGATGGTCACTCTTAGATACCAAAGACAATTCACCCCAGAATTAGCTTGATCAAAACTAATTCAATGAATCGGTTTAAACATCAAACCTAAAGTAAGGTTTGAAAAAGAATAACACCAAAAAGGTATCAAGAAAACACAAAGGTTTTGTTTGTATTCAACAATTCATCTTCAAACATGAATATTACATGCCTTTAAATAGACCCAAAAGATAACCCTAATATAATAAAGTTCAACCACCAACTACAAATGCTATTAAATATAAATTGAAGAAAATAAGGCATTCATACAAACTACTAATAAATGCTATTAAATACAAATGGAAGAAAATAAGGTATTCAAATTGTCTTAATTGGTAGTTCAACTACCAAAGGAAAGTCTTCTAATCACTTTCTAATGTCAGACACTCCATTATTTTCTTGATTTAATACTTGAATTTTCTTTGGATTGCTTCTTGTAATTGCTCATTCGGGTACATGGAAGTGATCAGTTGTTGGATTCATATCAGAATGACTCTTAGATCGAACTTGGAATCTATGATGGTCACTCTTAGATTCCAAGACTCACTCTAAAATTAGCTTGATCAAAACTAATTTAATGAATCGGTTTAAACATCAAACCAAAAGCAAGGTTTGAAAAAAAAATAACACCAAAAGGTATCAAGAAAACACATAGGTTTTGTTTGTATTCAACAATGATTCTCAAGCATGAATAATGCCTTCAAATAGGCCAAAAAGATAACCCAAATATAATGAAGTTCATCTACCAACTACAAATTACAACCAAAGGCAAAGTCTTCTTATCACTTTCCAATATCAGCCACTCCATTATTTTCTTGATTTGATATGCTAATGCTATAAAGATTTTTGGGCTCAAAAGTCTTTGTTTCAACTTTACATTAGCTAGCCTTTGAAGATGCAATGTATAGGCCTCTTGTATCTTCTTAGCCTTGCTTCTTATTGTAATAGCCCGAAAAAATAATAATAATAATAACAACAACAACAACAATAATAATATAAATAAACAAATAAAAATAATTAAAAAAAATTTACCCACCTCTCTCCACTAACCTATCGTCCCAACGGCATCCTCTTTCCTCAACTCCACCCGATCACAATTCATCCAAAAATAAACAGAAAAAAATGTTAGAATTGGGAAAAAGTAAAATGGTGTTTACAAGGATATGATACAGATGTCAGATTTGGGAAAAAGTAAATGGTGTTTCAACAAAGATATGATGCAAATCTACTGGGAGGGATTTTGGTATGCTATTACGGTAAAATCCTATCTCAGATTTCATTTTTCCTTTATATTTATAGTTATAAGAAATCAATTTAGGATCAAATCTTCTTTCTTATTTTACATAATCAGATCCCATATTCAATTAATTAGATTTTTTTTGTTAGCATTGGAACTGATAGGAAATAAGGTTAGAGCCAATAAAATTTGCGTTGGCAGATCCATAAATCGGTAAGACAATAGCCAAACAATCGATTAAAATTGGCCCACAATATCTGTTTACAGAATGAAAATAAATAGAGAATTAGAGGAATATCTTATTTACAGAACTGAAAATCTATTTACAGAAAAAATAATTACAAAGAGGGAAAAGGGAAAAATAATTACAAAGAGGGAAAAGGGAAAAATAATTACAAAGAGGGAGAAGGGAAATTTGTTGAACAGAATTTAAAAATGAAACATGTAATATGAGAGGGCATAAAACTCCATTATATTTTGACTAACAAGAAATATCATAATTTTAACGTGTAAATTAAAGAAACAATTTTATAGAGTTCAAACTTGAAACTGATGTCAAGGGCTCACATAGGTTGACTTGGATTTCAAAGAACGGAATCGACCTTTCATTAAGGATATATACATGACAACGACTTAAGCTAACCAGGTAAGTGGCTCACCCATCGTAGGTTACGCGTTATTTGCTGTATGTTGGCACGTGCCCGTGGATATGCACGTATCATTAAATTGTATGCTAGTTTAATGTACATAAGTACGAAATCATGTAAACGTGAATGTATGTTATGTATGCTGTTTAGTTGATGTGATATGTTATGCATGTGACGATGTGTGGCCCTTGAACGATTATGGCTTGTTTGTATGAATATTTGAATGGAACTGCATGAATTGTATGACATGAAATACGGTAAATTGCATGAAACATAACCCCGCTAGGAATATGTATGATATGTAAAGAAATGAGAATGAGAATGAGAATGACATGTCAGCATGAAAACGTGACAGGGGGTTATGTTCATTAATGATAACTGTAGAACTAGTGGGACCTCATGCATATTGTGTGTCCATGCATTTGGGGGGATACCCCTATCCCATCACGAGGGTACGGACGTGTACATCCAATGGCAGGACAACGATCATTATGCTTTGCATAGCACTGCCGTGACGGTTCTAGTTTTAACGGGTCCCAGTATAAGGGCTCCCAGAGCATGCCCACCGGCTAGGGATAGTGGCCCAGCGGTGTGCGAACTAGCTGGTGAGCCCATACTCGCATGCATGGGCTGTGTGTAGAGTATATGGTACACGTCCACGATTACCCGTTAGGATTACACCGTAGGGAAACTGGAATGAAACGAAACGAAACGATAGGTCCAATCATTCATTGCATGTGATTGTTGCATAACCCCGATAGAGGGTCACTTACTGAGTATTCTAGAAATACTCAAGCCTCGTGCTACTTTACTTTTGCAGATAAGGGCAAGGCACCCATGTGACGACGACGGCAGCATCGTACACCTCGGGACCGTGGCACATGCATAGGATAGTTGTTTGGTTTTTTTTCCCTTTCGTAGTCTAGGCTGAATTCGGTTTGCATCATTAGCATAGGTTAGTATAGGTTGAAATATTTTTGCATAATAAGCCATAGGGTAGAATAAAACAATCCTTTGGTTTTTGTTTTTTCCTTTACTTTCAATAATTGATAAGCGCCAGCATTGTTGAACTTGAAATCTATGATGGTCACTCTTAGATACCAAGACAATTCACTCCAGAATTAGCTTGATCAAAACTAATTCAATGAATCGGTTTAAACATCAAACCTAAAGCAAGGTTTGAAAAAGAATAACACCAAAAGGGTATCAAGAAAAACACAAAGGTTTTGTCTGTATTCAACCAAAAAAAACATCCAAACATAAATATTACATGCCTTCAAATAGGCCCAAAAGATAACCCTAACAAAACAAAGTTCAACCACCAACCACTAATAAATGCTAATAAATGCTATTAAATACAAATAGAAGAAAATAAGGGAATTCATAAATTGTCTTAATTGGTACTTTCCAATGTCAGCCACTCCATTATCTTCTTGATTTGATATGCTAATGCTATAAAGATTTTTGGGCTCAAAAATCTTTGTTTCAACTTGTACACTAGCTAGCTTTCGAAGATGCAATGTATAGGCCTCTCGAATCTTCTTAACCTTGCTTCTTGTAATTGGTTCTTCGGGTATATACAAATAGTCAGCAGTTGAATTCATATCATTCTCCCTTTCTTTAAGAGGATTTGTCCTCAAATCAAGGTCTTCATTCCCTACATCAAATGGAGTCAAATCAGCCACATTAAAAGTTGAACTTACATTGTACTCACCTCTGAGATCTAGCTTGTATGGATTGTCATTGATCCGCTCTAGTACTTGAAAAGGACCATCTCCTCTTGGTTGAAGTTTAGACTTTCTCTGACTTGGAAATCTTTCCTTTCGTAGATGAACCCAAACCCAATCACCTTGTTTAAAAATCAATTTCTTTCTTCCTTTGTTATTGCGCGTGACTAGTTTTTTATTTTTGTTTTCAATTTTTTCTTTTATGTCTTTGTGAATTTTTTTTATGTATTCGTCTCTTGAAGAAGCTTCTTGATAATGCATCTGCAACCACATTATCCTTCCCCTTTTTGTAATGGATTACATAAGGAAATGTCTCAATGAATTCCACCCATTTAGCATGTCTCATATTTAGCTTTGTTTGGTTTTTGAGGTGCTTCAAACTTTCATGATCCGTATGAATAACAAACACTTTTGGCCACAAATAATGTTGCCAAACTTGCAAAGCCCTCACAAGTGCATATAACTCTTTGTCATTAGTCGGATAGTTGAGTTGTGCCCCATTAAGCTTTTCACTAAAGAACATGATTGACCTTTTTTCTTGCATTAAAACAGCTCCTATGCCTATCCCACTTGCATCATATTCAATTTCAAAAGATTTATCAAAGTTAGGTAAAGATGGACAAGGTGCATTGGTTAATTTATCTTTCAGTTCATTGAATGCATGCTCTTGTTTTTCCTTCCATTCAAATTTCACATGCTTTTTAACAAGTTCATTCAATGGTGATGCTATGCTACTGAAATTCTTAATGAATCTCCTATAGAAACTAGCCAAACCATGAAAAGATCTTACCTCGGTTGCATTTATGGGTGTTGGCCATTCTCTAATAGCTTTTACCTTTTCTTCATCAACTTGTACTCCATTCTTTCCAACTAAGAACCTTAAGAAGTTGACTTGGTCTAGACAAAAACTGCACTTTTTGAAGTAGGCATAAAGCTTCTCTTCTCTAAATTTAAACAAAATTTTCTTAACGTGCAAAATATGATCATTCAAGCTCTATGAGTAAACAAGGATATCATCAAAGTATACAACAACAAATTTTCCAATATAGTCTCTCAAAACATGATTCATTAGCCTCATAAAAGTATTTGGTGCATTTGTAAGGCCAAACGGCATAACGAGCCACTCATAAAGCCCAAACTTTGTTTTGAAAGCCGTTTTCCACTCATCTCCCACATTCATTCGAATTTGATGATAACCACTTTTAAGATCTATTTTTGAAAACAGATTAGCACCATATAATTCATCCAACATGTCATCCAATCTAGGAATAGGGTGTTGATACTTTATCGTTATCTTGTTGATGGCTCGACAATCAACACACATCCTCCACGTGCCATCTTTCTTGGGTACTAAAATCACAGGAACTGAACAAGGACTCATGCTTTCTCTAACATACCCTTTATCCATGAGTTCTTCTACTTGTGATATGATAAGGAATCACTACAAGGGGAGTAAGATTCGGATTACCTTGTTGATCGAATATCTCAAGGCAAGAACATTGTTTGAGATTTGAATCACTCCACAAGCAAGATCGATCATGTCTAGCTTGAATGATTCTTGTTGATCAAATATCTCAAGCCAAGAACACTTTGTTTGAGATTCGAATCACTCCAGAAGCAAGATCGATCATGTCTAGTTTCAATGATTCTTGTTGATCAAATATCTCAAGACAAGAACACTTGATTGAGATTCAATTCACTCCACAAGCAAGATTGATCATGTCGAGCTTGAATGATTCTACTTGCAACCTAAACTACATAGAGTTGTAAAGAAACTTAGCCATTGGCTAAAGAAAAGCACAAATGCTTCTTTTACTATATTTTCCAAGTCTATCTTACCAATACAACATACATGGCTTTATATAGCCTCAAAATAAAACTATTAAAGACATTTCAAAAGTTGTAACATTCATACTTAATAACCATAATTAGTCATGATGTAAATGTAACCTATAGTAAATAAAATGTCTTAAAATACAATAACTCTAAATTACTCTAAATTGTAACCCACCCAAAATTTATAACAATCAAACTTCATTCTTCTTCAATGTGGCATGAATTGAAACATCTTTTGATAATTTTGACAACATTTTCTTCACATCTTCATTGAAGTATATTGTATGATTGATGTCTCTTGGTTCATATCAACTTGTCTCTAAATCTCCTTAGTCTCGGTGGGATTGGTCCTATAAGCAGCCATATTTGGAAGAGTTGCCCAAGGTACGAAGTCAATTTGGTGTTCAATCCCTCTTAGAGGGGGTAACCCCGTACAAGCATCTTCATGTGGAAATATGTCATTGAATTCCTGCAAAAGAGACATAAAAGCACTTGGCAAAGCATCATTAGTTTTGGGTTCTATTGCTAAACACATTCCTTTGCACATAAGTACAAATTTTGGTTCTTGGACTAACATATCCCTCACTTCTCCCTTTCTTATGACCAAACCCACATTTTCTCTCTTTTGCTCAAAATCACTTTTTTTTCTTTCTTTGTTTTCACTCATCCTTTGCCCCTCACTTTTCACTGTTTTTTTTTTTCACTTTATCTCTCTCTTTTACCTTAGTTTCTTCTCTCCACGGTGGTTCTTCAAATTCTTTTCTTCTCTTCTCTAATTTCAATTGGTCACAATGTACTTCATATGGAGACAACAAAAGTAAAGTAAATTTTTTTGCACAAAAAAGTAAAAGTATACTTGTTCATCAAACCATCAAATGTTACCTATCTATCATATTGCTAAGGTCGGCCGAACAAGATGTCCCCCGCATGCATTGGTACGACATCACAAAGGACTTTATCTTTATATCTTCCAAAAGTAAAAGAAATAAGAGCTTGGAAGTTCACCTTAATTTCTTCATTGTTTGTCAACCATTGAAGTTTGTACGGTTTTGGATGAGGATGCATAGAAAGTTGAAGTCTTTTTACAAGGAAGCTGCTTAACACATTTGTGCAACTTCCACTATCAATCACCAAGCTGCATGGATTTCCCTTAATCAAACATTTTGTGTGGAACAAGTTTTCCTTTTGATCTTCAAATTTCTCTTCCTTGATTTGAACATTGAGTACCCTTCTTGTGATCAAAGATATGGAATTATCTTCTTCAACATACTCATCATCATCTGCTGCGATTTCTTCCACAAGCTGTGAATCATGATCCTCACATTCATCATCTGAATCAAGTTATACCATTCCTTATCACCATAACCTTTTTATTAACACACTCTTTGCTCATGTGTTCAAACCCTTTGCACTTCCAACATTGAATAGAACTAGACTTCTCCTTTACCGTCTTTGAAGCTTCATTCTTTTTACCATTGGAACTCTCAACCTCCACTCTTTTAGCAGTCACAAACTTTTCTTTTGGTGACATTGATTCATTTCTATTCACAAAACTATCCTTGTTCCAAGCTTTAAAATTTGAAAAGGTGTTAATTCGTGATGTGTACCTTTTTTAATGCTCTTTTTCTTCCTTCAATTGGTCTTCAATTTTGAGAGCATAATGATACATGTCTTCCAGATATGGTGGTGGATTTTTGTCAACAAGATGAGCAATTTCTCGATTCAAACCTCCAAGGAATCTAGACATGGTATCTTCTTCTTCTTCTCTAACATTTGCTCTTTCCATCATAGTCTCCATCTCTTGATAATATTCTGCCACACTTTTTATTCCTTGCCTCAAACCTTGCAATTTAGTTTTCAAATTTCTTTCATAATTTTTTTGGAACATACCTTTTTCTCATGGCTTCTTTAAGTTCTTCCCAAGTCTCTATTGGATCCTCCTCTTTTCTTCTTCTCTCGGATTTGAGATGTTGGTACCAATCATCAGCATGATTGGTAAATTCGGCAATAGCAAGTATCATCTTCTTATTTTCACTATAGATAGGTGTTCCAATCAAACACATACTCTATGTAACGACCCTAAATTTCCACATATCTAGAGTCGTCACTAACGTCTCATGCTCATCTCTAATGCAGAATAGAAATCTAAGAGTGTTCATCTTTATTAGCGGAAAAATTTAAAACTTCAGAATACATTTAAACATTGGAAAACACTGCCGGACTTACGTATTTCAAACATCGTGCTGGAGTTCAAAAAGATAAAATAAAACGATTACAATTAATTAATATAAATGAATGAAATGCAAACCCCCTATCCTAACCAAGACTAGGAATTAAATATGCAACTATCCAATGCACGCGCCACAGTCTCTGATCACGATGCCGTCGTCAATCGTACATGGGCGCCTTGCCTTTACCTGAAAAAAATAATATGGCACACAACCTGAGTATTTCGAAGAAATACTTAGTAAGTGACCCCACTATAGGGGGCCATGCTAATGCAAGCACATGCAATCATGAACAGGGATCTATCTCTAATCATGTTAGGGGTGGCCTCCAGTCTCGGATAAATTGGATGTGTAGTACTTCCCTACACACGACTCACATGTGCGAGTGTGAGTCCTCAGGGCGCTCGCACACCCCCTGGACCCTCTGGTCAAGCTAATCTGTAGCGACGTCCGGAGGTCAGCGGAACCCCATAGTGTCATGCGCCTCATGAACACCCTCATCTGTGTGCTTTCGCACCTGTGCGCATTCGCACTCATCATAAGGTGCGCGTCCGCACTCATCATCTCTAGGGGAAGTAGCCCTATGCTTATGAACATACAAAATGCATGAGGTCCCTCTAAATCCATCGTAATGTCTCTTCTGACACAACCCTCTAGTCTCATCTCTTTGTTACTCTAGGTAACGCATACTCGTGGATATTTATATTAATATCATTTTCATGGTCTTAGGGTTGTGTCCTACGTCGATCTAACGACATGATGCAATATGGCACTCATCATCATCTAGCATGCTCAATATGGAAAACATCATCATATTAAGGTAAAAATCATGCAATCATCATGCTCATCATAATGCCACAACGTGCGTCAAACATATCAAGCGTCACTCAACAAAATATGTATATACTGGCACATATCATCAAGCATCATACAATTTATTTAGCCTATCCTATAGTAAGGCCACTTACTTGGTTGGCCTTGGCCGAAGTACTCCCTAAATAGCTAAACGTAAGCTCCCGTTCCGTGAGAGCTGCTTTCTACGTCCCTGGGGTTTGTTTCCTATCACACTGTCCACCACTTTTCGTTAGTATTTCACAATTAATTTACCTATAATTTAATAAATGTGAAATACGGCTCTGAAGCGGCCTCGGATACCTTAATTGGGGCCAAAAATAGATTCGGGAGGGTCGGAACAGTGGAAACCGGGCTGAAAACAGGTGAGCCGAGCTGAAGATGATTAGAGGTAGGTCCTTAAATCATGATTGCATGTGTTTGCATTTGCATGGCCCCCTATAGTGGGGCCACTTACTGAGTATTCTTTGAAATACTCAGGCCGTGTGCTACATCATTTTTCAGGTAAAGGCAAGGCGCACTTGTACGGAGGACAGCGGCATCGCGAGCAGAGACTGTGGCACGTGCATAGGGTAGACTCATATTTAAATTTCTAGTCTTAAGTTAGAATATGTTGTTTTGCATTTGATTGTTTTAAATTATTTTGTATTTGTTTTTGTTTTCTCTAAATTTCAGTATTTCATATTTAAACACGTAAGACCATGACTGTGTTTTCCAGAGAAGAAGTTGTTTTAAACGTTTTTTTTTGAAATTTACGTTATCAATTATGTTCATGTAAGAGTTATATTTCCGCATTATAGCTGAGCATGAGACGTTAGTAGCGACTCTGAGTATGTGGAAATTTAGGGTCGTTACACCATGACATTAGTTTCAGGTTTGAATTCTACAATATTATTTCTCTAATTTACATTGGTCCATTGTTAGAAGTCTTGAAATGTTATATATCTGTAATTATATTTTTATTAAAAATCTCATTTTTCATGGTTACTGTTGTATAAAAAGTAGATACAGTAAGTTATTCTGAGCTTTACTATTCTCTGTATGTGCCGTCTGTATTTACCTTTCCCTCCATATTTAGTTTATGGTTTTTAATTCCCTAATCTCTTTTTTTTATTTGTTGCCTTTTAATTCTGTTCTCATGTATTCCAAATTTACAGTGGATCTCTATAACAACCTAAAATAATGATAATATGTATTTTGTATTTATTTGTTGTGTGTTTGTTAATAATAATAATAATAATAATAATTAAAAAAAAATCGAAGCAGTTGCGTGAAGCAGCTGATGTAAAGGGGGATGAGGGGCGACAGACGCGTAGGCTGGAGGCGTGGGATTGATGAATGGATTATTAGAGGATGTGGAAGTGTATTAGGGCCTTGATTAGGTTTTAAAAAGGGAAGAAAAACGAAGAATAGTGATTAGCGAAAAACCCAGAAAACAGAGGAGGAAGTTTTTGAGAATTCGAGTTTTGGTTGCTTAAAATTGGACATCAATCGAGGGTAAAGGAAGAGGGGTTGTTGCTGAGGAATCCTTTGAGGAAGGGGATACGGCCACGAGCTGAATCGGACGGTGATTCGAAGGTAACGAAAAACTCATATCACCGAACATTTAAATCTCTATATCTTGGTTCATACTGCATAATAAATTATGAAATAGGGCTTTTTAGAACCGTAATTAGGAGACCTATAAAGTTGTAGAAGAAATCAGAACAAAATTCGAGCAGTAGAGATGAAATTTTGCTTTGGGACACAACGGGTATTAAAGGAAAAGATTGGGAAAAATTGCAGGAAGGAGAGGTTGAAGACGAGCGCGTGAAGGACACGCAAGGCGCGTGGGAGGCCGCGAGTGGAAGTGCGACTGTGCACGGATCAGGCGTGTAACGACCTGAAAAAAAAAATAATAAGAATAAATTATCACTCTCTCTCTCCACCTTCCCCAGATCAGGCGTGTAACGACCTGGAAAAAAAATAATAATAAGAATAACTTATCACTCTCTCTCTCCACCTTCCCCAAATATCTCCCCGACACGTCCTACAACTACAAAATGATCTGAAGAAAAAAAAAGGAACGAAACATAAATAAAAAAAAAATGACAGATTTTGAGAAGGGAAAAATCAGAAAAAAAGAAACAAAGGAAAGATCACGGATTTTGGGAGGGAAGAATTGGAGATGGCCTTCACTTCAAGCAGATTTAATAGGAATGGAAAGAGACCGAAAAGTAATCGGTAAGTTAGATCTCCTTTTCTTTTATCTTTTGCCAGAGATAGAAAAGTTATCTTAGATCTTCTTTCCTTTTCAATTATTTAGATTTCTGGATATCGGATCGAAAATCAAAATTGATTGAAAATGGCTTTGTGAATTGCATCTAAATTGAAATCATTTTTAGGAAAGAGAAGAAAATCATAATTGATTGATCATTTTTAGGAGAGAGGAGAAAATCATAATTGATGGATGCATAGGCATTTTTACTGAGGAAAATTAAAATAGATTGAAAAGGACTTCTCGAATTGGATAGTCATTTGGGAGAGAGGAGAAAACAGAATAGATTGAAAATAGCTCCGTTGATAGTAGTTTTTAGGAAAGAGAAGAAAACATAATAGATTGAAAAAGGAAAGAGAAGAAAATAGAATAGAAAATGGGTTCTGTTGATGAGAGTAGTTTTTTTAGGAAAGAGAAGAAAAAAAATTGAAAATGGCTTATGTTAATTGATAGTCATACGAGAGAGGAGAAGAAAACAGAATTGATTGAATATTATTTTATAATTGCATAATCATCCATATGAAAGAAAAAGAAGACGGAGAGAGGAGAAACAAAAGTGTACAACGGAGAGAAGGAAAATGGAAGATGTGAGAAATTATTATTATTTGTACCAAGAGAATATAATATTATAACAAACCATAGTTGTATTGAATGATTGAAGCACCATGAAATAATATTGACATATTTTCAATTTAAGTTTTACTACCCAACCAAAATTTAGAAACAATGAAAACGTGGAATTTGATTTTTTTTACTGAGACCATTTTAGAGCTGTATTTCACGTTGTTAGTTGGATTATTAATTAAAATGTGAAATGCTAACGAAAGATGACGAACGATTCGATATGAAGCGAACTCTAGCAACCTTTGGAGCAGCACTCGAGAAACGAGAGCTTACGTTAATTAAATTAGGAAATACTTCGGCTAAGGCCAACCAGGTAAGTGGCCTTACTATAGGATAGGCTAAAAAATTGTATGAGTTACGATGTTGTATGAACTATGTCGTACGATGCGGTATATGAGTTATGATGATGTATGACTTATGATGATGTGTGGGTTATGATACCTGATGATGTGCTCAGTATATATATATTTTTTTTTTTATGAATGTCGTACTTGATATGTTCGATGCACTTTGTGGTAATATGATGAGTATGATGATTGCGTGACGTTTACCTTAATATGATGATGTTTTCCATTTTGAGCATGTTATATGATGATGAGTGCCATATTGCATCATGTCGTTAGATCGACATAGGACACAACCCTAAGAGCGTGAAAATGATATTAATATAAATATCCACGAGTATGTGTTACCTAGAGTAACAAAGAGATGAGACTAGAGAGTTGTGTCAGAAGAGACATTATGATGGATTTAGAGGGACCTCATGCATATTGTATGTTCATAAGCATAGGGCTACTTCCCCTAGAGATGATGAGTGCGGACGCGCACCATATGATGAGAGCTAATGCGCATAGGTGCGAATGCACACAGATGAGGGTGTTCATGAGGCGCATGACACTATGGGGTTCCGCTGACCTCCGGACGTCGCTACAGATTAGCTTGACCAGAGGGTCCAGGGGGTGTGCGAGCGCCCTGGGGATTCACACTCGCACGTGTGAGTCGTGTGTAGGGAAGTACTACACATCCAATTTATCCGAGACTGGAGGCTACCCCAAAGATGATTAGAGATAGGTCCCTAAATCATGATTGCATGTGTTTGCATTTGCATGTGTTTGCATTTGCATGGCCCCCTATAGTGGGGCCACTTACTGAGTATTCTTTGAAATACTCAGGCCGTGTGCTACATCATTATGATGGTAGATGGAGAGGAAGAAATAACCATGCAACTATTATGCAACCTAGAAGGATGGAAAAAGTACATGAAGATAGAGATGGGGGAGTTAAACTCAAAATCCCCCCCTGTAACGACCCGGGAAAGAAAGAAAGAAAAAATATATATATATATATATAATAAATAAATGAAAACGAGAAAACGAAAAAAAAAAAAAACCCAGTCGCCGGAAAACCTGCGAGTTTTCCAGCGACCGCCGAGTTTTGCGGAACCCACGCGAAACGACGGCCACAGCACGCCCACCCTCAGCCCAGCATCTTCAGAACACCTGCAAAGGGAGAAAAGAGAGAAAATTTAGAGAGAGAGAGAGAGATTTCGGACAAACGTCGGCGAGTGTCCAGTTTCTCCGACGAGCCCTCAAACCACCCTTAAACCGACACCAAACGACCTGTTACTACCGTAAGAGAGATCCCTAACGAAAGCACAATAACTCAGGGTGCGTTTTGGGTTATTTCGTAAGCGTCGTCGTCGGTTACCGAGGTCGGAAAGTTAGGTTTCTTAATCGATTCTTAGATCTATGGCTTTTAGGAGCTTTTAGGCCGCAAAACTCCCAAAAAGGAAAGAAGGACGACGAACAAAGAGGAAAAGGGAAGGAAGAGGACCGAAATCGGCAACGGAAACGCCGCAGGAAGGAGAGAGAAAGCTCGCCGGAAAATCGGTCAAAGTCGGGTAAGGAAGACGAGATCCACGGATCCGGGTCAACCCGAACCCAGAACCCGGGAGAGCCAGCCCGTTCCTCCCTTGGCCTCTGCCTTCGGCCCAGCCCAACTACAGCGGCCCAAACCTCAAACTGGCCCAGAAGCTACGGTTCAGTTGAACCAACCCAGACTAGACCCACGGTCCAATTGAGCCGGCCTACAAACCAAACACTTGCGGCCCAGCCCAGTAAGCTGAGGCTCAACGTTTAGCCTTGGCCAGTAGCCTTCCACAACCGCGACCCGAACCACGACCCGAACCGGACTACGACCCGCACTTCGACCCAACACTACCGCCCGACGTGGCTTTCTCTGCAGCTGCCACGTGTCACACAGCGGCGCGGCAGTCCTCGGCTTGGCTCGGCGCAAACGGCTCGGGCTCCCTCCGGTGACGCTCCGGCGGCTCCAGCGGCTGTTCGGCTCGGTTCACCTATTTTTAGCCCGGTTTCCACTGTTTCCACCCTCCCGAATATGTTTTCGGCCCCGATTAAGGTATCTGAGGCCGTTTTAGAGCCGTATTTCACATTGTTAGTTGGATTATTAATTAAAATGTGAAATACTAACAAAAGGTGACGAACGGTGGGATATGAAGCGAACTCCAGCAACCTTTAGAGCAACTCTCGAGGAACGGGAGCTTACGTTAATTAAATTAGGGAGTACTTCAGCTAAGGCCAACCAGGTAAGTGGCCTTACTATAGGATAGGCTAAAAATTGTATGAGTTACGATGTTGTATGAACTATGTCGTATGATGCGGTATATGAGTTATGATGATGTATGACTTATGATGATGTGTGTGGATTATGATACCTGATGATGTGCTCAGTATTTATATATTTTGATGAATGTCGTACTTGATATGTTTGATGCACTTTGTGGCAATATGATGAGTATGATGATAGCGTGACGTTTACCTTAATATGATGATGTTTTCCATATTGAGCATGCTATATGATGATGAGTGCCATATTGCATCATGTCGTTAGATCGACATAGGACACAACCCTAAGAGCGTGAAAATGATATTAATATAAATATCCACGAGTATGTGTTACCTAGAGTAACAAAGAGATGAGACTAGAGGGTTGTGTCAAAAGAGACATTATGATGGATTTAGAGGGACCTCATGCATATTGTATGTTCATAAGCATAGGGCTACTTTCCCTAGAGATGATGAGTGCGGACGCGCACCGTATGATGAGCGCGTATGCGCACAGGTGCGAAAGCACACAGATGAGGGTGTTCATGAGGTGCATGACACTATGGGATTCCGCTAACCTCCGGACGTCGCTACAGATTAGCTTGACTAGAGGGTCCAGGGGGTGTGCGAGCGCCCTGGGGATTCACACTCGCACGTGTGAGTCGTGTGTAGGGAAGTACTACACATTCAATTTATCCGAGACTGGAGGCCACCCCTAAGATGATTAGAGATAGGTCCCTATTCATGATTGTATGTGTTTGCATTAGCATGGCTCCTATAGTGGGGTCACTTACTGAGTATTCTTTGAAATACTCAGGCCGTGTGCCACATCATTTTTCAGGTAAAGGCAAGGCGCACTTGTACGGAGGACGGTGGCATCGCGAGCAGAGACTGTGGCACGTGCATAGGGTAGACTCATTTAAATTTCTAGTCTTAAGTTAGAATAGGTTGTTTTGCATATCGTTGTTTTAAATTATTTTGTATTTGTTTTTGTTTCTCTAAATTTCAGTATTTCATATTTAAACACGTAAGACCATAGTAGTGTTTTTCAGAGGAGAAGTTATTTTAAACGTTTTCTTGAAAATTTTCATTATCAATTATGTTCATGTAAGAGTTATATTTCCGCATTTTAGATGAGCATGAGACGTTAGTAGCGACTCTGAGTATGTGGAAATTTAGGGTCGTTACAGTTGGTATCAGAGCTCTAGGTTTTAGATTCTGTAGACTAGCCTACAATGTAGGCTTGGCACGTTCCATGGTCCCAACGTCGATGCCTCGTCACCGTCAGGTACGCCTTGTACAAGATAAGAAAAGAGAAACGTTTTCAAACTCGCATGCATTTTTATGTTAATGTTACTAAAATTGTTATGATATTTCACGTATTTATTTAAGAGCATGATGTGATGTGTTGCATGCTGAGTGATTTTGTTTGCAATATGATGTGAACTTAGTAGATGTGATGCATAGCATAATTTCATAGGTAATGAGCCGTAGACTTAAAAGATGCTATCTAGGTTTCTAGAACCATGCTGCCTAGATCTTGCGAAAGAGTAAGACGAGGGAAGGGGACTACCTCCTATTAGAGATAGAGGACGAGGTGAGGCTAAAGAGAGCCCACCTCGAGAGGGATCTGAGACAGGGTTTGAATTAGAACCCTTATGGTATGTATGGTCGGCAAGCAGCCCTGAGATGGTAGACGTAGTAACTAAGGATAGAGTAAATAATGACCAAGCAATAGTAGCCGACCAAACTCTAAGCGTAGTCTTAATAGTAGTAAAGATGACCGACTTCGACGTAATACTAGACATGAATTGACTAGCTGCAAACCATTCTAGTATAGACTGTCACAAAAAAAAAAAAAGAAAAAAAAAAAAAAAAAAAGAGAGAGATATTCTCACCACTTATGTGACCTAGCTTTAAATTTAAAGGCACAAGTACCGGGACTACCTCAAAGGTAGTCTCGATGATGAAAGCAAAGAGACTAGTCCAACAAGACGATTGGACTATATTAGCATGTGCCGTAGACATAAGAGGAAAAGAAAAGACCCTAGAAAACGTGTCGAGCGTAAACGAGTTCCCAAATGTGTATCCGGATGACCTACCTGGAATACCCCCTTCTCGAGCGGTCGACTTCATCATCGAACTCGAGCCGGGAACTGGGCCTATTTCCAAAGCACCCTATCGCATGGCGCCAGCAGAGTTGAAGGAACTCTAGGCGCAATTACAAGACCTACGGGATAAAAGGTTCATTCGACCTAGCATATTCCCCTAGGTTGCGCCAGTGTTGTTTGTTCAGAAGAAAGATGGATGGATGTGTTTGTGCATCGATTATAGAGAGTTAAATAAGAGAACCATAAAGAACAAATACCCTCTGCCTAGAATAGAAGACTTATTCGATCAACTAAGAGAAGCAACGATATTTTCTAAGATAGATCTACGATCAGGTTATCCTTGAATAAAGAGTAAAGAAAAAGACGCACAAAAGACAACATTTAGGACAAAGTATGATCGCTATAAGTTCGTGGTATGTCATTTAGCCTCACCAATGCTCCAACTGTGTTAACAGAGTTAATGAACCGAGTGTTTAAAGACTGTCTAGGCACTTTTGTGTTCGTGCTCATTGATGACATCCTAGTGTACTCGAAAATAGACTTGGAACACTAGGAACACCTCTGAAAAGTCCTAGCCACCCTAAGAAAGAACAAGTTGTATGCCAAGTTCTCATAGTGTGAATTTTGGTTATGATAAGTCTCTTTCCTAGGATACGTGGCGACAAAGGATGAAGTATCCTTAGATCCTACTAAGATCAAAGCGGTCACGAAGTAGGAACGCCCAACTTCGGTAACACCAGTACAGAGTTTCTTGAGACTAGCGAGATACTATCGAAGGTTCGTGTAGCACTTCGCTAGAATAGCCTCGCCTTTGACACAACTAACGAGAAAAGGGGTACCATTTATATGAAATGATGCTTGTGAGGCAAGCTTCCAAAACCTAAAAGAGAGATTGGTAACCGTCTCGGTACTCACGGTACCCGAGATCTCAGAAGAGTACGTAATCTATAGTGACGTCGTTAAAGAATGGACTAGGATGTGTGTTAATGCAACACGGTAAAGTTGTTGCATACGCGTCCCGTCAACTAAAAGAATACGAAGATAATTACTCTACCCACGACCTGGAGTTGGCCACTGTAGTGTTCACGCTGAAATTTGGTGACACTATCTGTATGGAGAGAAAATTCAAAGTTTAACCGACCACAAGATTTTAAATATTTCTTCACCCAGAAAGAGTCAAATATGAGACAGAGAAGGTGGTTAGAATTGGTAAAGGACTACGATGTAGATATCCAGTACCACCCTAGAAAAGCAAACGTGGTCGCAGACGCTTTGAGTAGAAAGGTGGCCCACTCTTTGACCCTCATTACAAGGGAAGTAAGGGTACAAAGAAAATTCGAGGGAGCCAACATAGTGTAGCAACTGAGAGAGTCATGGCATAGCTGGCCGACTTACAGTGCAACCTATACTTAGGCAAAGAATGGTTACCTCCCAACGAGAGGATCCAAGCCTACAGAAAGTCCTAGGCAAGCTAGACAAAAGTCCTAGGCCAGCTAGACAAAAGTCTAGTAGACAGGTTCTCAAAGTCCTCAGATAAGGACTATTGTATTAGGGATGCCTATGTGTCCCAGAGAAGTTAAGGAAGGAGATACTAACGGAAGCTCACAACTCGCAGTTTGCCATGCACCCAGGAGGTACAAAAATGTACCAAGATTTTAAACAACATTTCTGATAGAAGAGCATGAAGAGGGACATGGCCGAGTTTGTAAGCGAGTGCTTAGTTTGTCAACAAGTGAAAGTTCCTAAACAAAAGGCAGTGGGGTTGTTGTAGCCCCTAAGCATACCAGAGTGGAAGTGGGAAAACATAGCAATGGATTTCATAGTAGGATTACCCACAACGCACAAGCATATACAGTGATCTGGGTAGTTGTCGATAGGTTGACCAAATCGGCACACTTCCTACCTGGGAAAGCTACATATGCAGTTGACAAATGGGCACAACTGTATGTGAAAGAAATAGTAAGACTACGTGGAGTCCTAGTGTCTATAGTGTCGGATCGGGATTCTCGCTTTACGGTAGCGTTTTGGCGCGGACTTCAAAAAGCGCTGGGTACCCGCCTCAACTTTAGTACCGCTTTCCACCCCGAGCGTTTAAACCAAATTCTAGAGGACATGTTACGCGCTTGCGTACTAGATTTTAAGGGAAGTGGGATTCCAAACTCCACCTCATGGAATTCTCGTATAATAATAGTTTCCAAGCAACTATTGAAATGACACCGTTTGAGGCCCGATACGAAAAACAGTGTAGGTCCCCACTATGTTGGGACGATGTAGGCGAGAGAGAGTTAGTAGGACCCGATCTGGTTCGACTCGCCAATGAGGCTGTCTAGAAAATTTGAGCAAGGGTGCGTATCGCTCAAAGTAGACAGAGAAAGCTACGCCGATGTAAGGCGTAGAAGCCTGGAGTTTGAGATAAGGGACCCAATATCCCTCAAGGTGGCACCGATGAAAGGTGTCTTGAGATTCAAACGTAAGGGCACCTAAATTCATTGAACCATTCGAGATCTTAGAGCGAGTTGGTCCGGTAGCGTATAAGTTAGCCTTACCTCCAGCCCTCTCAGGAGTACATGATGTATTTCATGTGTCGATGCTGAGGAAGTACATATGATGATGACGTTTACCTTAATATGATGATATTTTCCATATTGAGCATGCTATATGATGATGAGTGCCATATTGCATCATGTCGTTAGATCGACATAGGACACAACCCTAAGAGCGTGAAAATGATATTAATATAAATATCCACGAGTATGTGTTACCTAGAGTAACAAAGAGATGAGACTAGAGGGTTGTGTCAGAAGAGACATTATGATGGATTTAGAGGGACCTCATGCATATTGTATGTTCATAAGCATAGGGCTACTTCCCCTAGAGATGATGAGTGCGGACGCACATCGTATGATGAGCGCGTATGCGCACAGGTGCGAAAGCACACAGATGAGGGTGTTCATGAGGTGCATGACACTATGGGATTCCGCTGACCTCCGAACGTCGCTACAGATTAGCTTGACCAGAGGGTCCAGGGGGTGTGCGAGTGCCCTGGAGATTCACACTCGCACGTGTGAGTCATGTGTAGGGAGTACTACACATCCAATTTGTCCGAGACTGGAGGCCACCCCTAAGATGATTAGAGATAGGTCCCTATTCATGATTGCATGTGTTTGCATTAGCATGGCCCCTATAGTGGGGTCACTTACTGAGTATTCTTTGAAATACTCAGGCCGTGTGCCACATCATTTTTCAGGTAAAGGCAAGGTGCACTTGTACGGAGGACGGCGGCATCGCGAGCAGAGACTGTGGCACGTGCATAGGGTAGACTCATATTTAAATTTCTAGTCTTAAGTTAGAATAGGTTGTTTTGCATTTCGTTGTTTTAAATTATTTTGTATTTGTTTTTGTTTCTCTAAATTTCAGTATTTCAAATTTAAACACGTAAGACCATAGCAGTGTTTTTCAGAGGAGAAGTTGTTTTAAACGTTTTCTTGAAAATTTTCATTATCAATTATGTTCATGTAAGAGTTATATTTTCGCATTATAGATGAGCATGAGACGTTAGTAGCGACTCTGAGTATGTGGAAATTTAGGGTCGTTACACCCCCTTTTGTGGAACGGCAGATTCTGAGGCATACTTGCAGTGGGAAAGAAAGATAGAGCATGTGTTTGATTGCAACACCTATAGTGAAAATAAGAAGATGAGACTTGCTATTACCGAATTTACCAATCATGCTGGTGATTGGTACCAACATCTCAAATCCGAGAGAAGAAGAAAAGAGGAGGATCCAATAGAGACATGGGAAGAACTTAAAGAAGCCATGAGAAAAAGGTATGTTCCAAAACATTATGAAAGAAATTTGAAAACTAAATTGTAAGGTTTGAGGCAAGGGATAAAAAGTGTGGCGGAATATTATCAAGAGATGGAAACTATGATGGAAAGAGTAAATGTTAGAGAAGAAGAAGAAGATACCATGTCTAGATTCCTTGGAGGTTTGAATCGAGAAATTGCTCATCTTGTTGACAGAAATCCACCACCATATCTGGAAGACATGTATCATTATGCTCTCAAAATTGAAGACCAATTGAAGGAAGAAAAAGAGCATTCAAAAAGGTACACATCACGAACTAACACCTTTTCAAATTCTAAAACTTGGAACAAGGATAGTTTTGTGAATAGAAATGAATCAATGTCACCAAAAGAAAAGTTTGTGGCTGCTAAAAAGTGGAGGCTGAGAGTTTCATTGGTAAAAAGAATGAAGCTTCAAAGACGGTAAAGGAGAAGTCTAGTTCTATTCAATGTTGGAAGTGCAAAGGGTTTGGACACATGAGCAAAGAGTGTGTTAATAAAAAAGTTATGGTGATAAGGAATGGTATACTTGATTCAGATGATGAATGTGAGGATCATGATTCACAGCTTGTGGAAGAAATCACAGCATATGATGATGAGTATGTTGAAGAAGGTAATTCCATATCTTTGATCACAAGAAGGGTACTCAATGTTCAAATCAAGGAAGAGAAATTTGAAGATCAAAGGGAAAAGTTGTTCCACATGAGATGTTTGGTCAAAGAAAACCCATGCAGCTTGGTGATTGATAGTAGAAGTTGCACAAATGTGGTAAGCAACTTTCTTGTAAAAAGACTTCAACTTTCTGTCCATCCCCATCCAAAACCATACAAACTTCATTGGTTAACAAACAAAGAAGAAATTAAGGTGAACTCCCAAGCTCTTATTTTTTTTACTCCTTGAAAATATAAAGATGAAGTTCTTTGTTATGTCGTACCAATGCATGCGGGGGACATCTTATTCGGCCGACCTTGACAATATGGTAGAAAGGTAGCATTTGATGGTTTGATGAACAAGTATACTTTTACTTTGTGTGGGAAGAAATTTACTTTACTTCCATTGTCTCCATATGAAGTACATTGTGACCAATTGAAATTAGAGAAGAAAAGAAAAGAACATGAAGAACAACAGTGGAGAGAAGAAACTAAGGTAAAAGAGAGAGAGATAAGAGTGAAAAAAAAGAGAAAAGTGAGGGGCGAAGGATGAGTGAAAACCAAGAGAGAAAAAAAAAAGATTTTGAAGAAAAGAGAGAAAATGTGAGTTTGGTTATAAGAATGGGAGAAATGAGGAATATGTTAGCCCAAGAACCAAAATTTGTACTTATGTGAAAAGGAATGTGTTTAGCAATGGAATCAAAAACTGATGATGCTTTGCCAAGTGCTTTTAAGTCTCTTTTGCAGGAATTCAATGACATATTTCCACATGAAGATGCATGTACGGGGTTACCCCCTCTAAGAGGGATTGAACACCAAATTGACTTCGTACCTGGGGCAACTCTTCCAAATATGGCTGCCTATAGGACCAATCCCACCGAGACTAAGGAGATTCAGAGACAAGAGAAAGAACTCATGGATAAAGGATATGTTAGAGAAAGCATGAGTCCTTGTTCGGTTCCTGTGATTTTGGTACCCAAGAAAGATGGCACGTGGAGGATGTGTGTTGATTGTCGAGTCATCAACAAGATAATGGTAAAGTATCGACACCCTATTCCTAGATTGGATGACATGTTGGATGGATTATATGGTGCTAATCTGTTTTCAAAAATAGATCTTAAAAGTGGTTATCATCAAATTCGAATGAATGTGGGAGAAGAGTGGAAAACGGCTTTCAAAACAAAGTTTGGGCTTTATGAGTGGCTCGTCATGCCATTTGGCCTTACAAATGCACCAAGTACTTTTATGAGGCTAATGAATCATGTTTTGAGAGACTATATTGGAAAATTTGTTGTTGTATACTTTGATGATATCCTTGTTCACTCAAAAAGCTTGAATGATCATATTTTGCACGTTAAGAAAATTTTGTTTAAACTTAGAGAAGAGAAGCTTTATGCCAACTTTAAAAAGTGCAGTTTTTTTCTAGACCAAGTCAACTTCCTAGAGTTCTTAGTTGGAAAGAAGGGAGTACAAGTTGATGAAGAAAAGGTAAAAGCTATTAGAGAATGGCCAACACCCACAAATGCAACCGAGGTAAGATCTTTTCATGGTTTGACTAGTTTCTATAGGAGATTCATTAAGGATTTCAGTAGCATAGCATCACCATTGAATGAACTTGTTAAAAAGCATGTGAAATTTGAATGGAAGGAAAAATAAGAGAATGCATTCAATGAACCGAAAGATAAATTAACCAATGCACCTTGTCTTGCTTTACCTAACTTTGATAAATCTTTTGAAATTGAATGTGATGCAAGTGGGATAGGCATAGGGGCTGTTTTAATGCAGGAAAAAAGGTCAATCATGTTCTTTAGTGAAAAGCTTAATGGAGCATAGGTTGGCAACATTATATGTGGCCAAAAGAGTTTGTTATTCATACGGACCATGAAAGTTTGAAGCACCTCAAAAGCCAAACAAAGCTAAATAGGAGACATGCTAAATGGGTGGAATTCATTGAGACGTTTCCTTATGTAATCCATTACAAAAAAGGGAAGGATAATGTGGTCACATATGCATTATCAAGAAGGGAATGAAGACCTTGATTTGAGGACAAATCCTTTAAAGAAAGGGAGGATGATATGAATTCAACTGTTGACCCTTTGCATGTACCCGAAGGACCGATTACAAGAAGCAAGGTTAAGAAGATTCAAGAGGCCTATACATTGCATCTTCAAAAGCTAGCTAGTGTACCGGTTCAAACAAAGACTTTTGAGCCCAAAAATCTTTATAGCATTAGCATATCAAATCAAGAAGATAATGGAGTGGCTGATATTGGAAAGTAATTAGAAGACTTGCCTTTGGTAGTTGAATTACCAATTAAGGAAATTTATGGAAAGTAATTAGAAGACTTGTCATTGGTAGTTGAATTACCAATTAAGGAAATTTATTAATGCCTTATTTGCTTCAATTTGTATTTAATAGCATTTATTAGTAATTTGTGGTTGGTGGCTGAACTATATTAGGTTAGGGTTACCTTTTAGACCTATTTAAAGGTATGTAATACTAATGTTTGGGGGATTTTGTTGAATACACAAAACAATCTTTGTGTTTTCTTGATACCTTTTGGTGTTATTCTTTTTCAAACCTTGCTTTAGGTTTGATGTTTAAATCGATTCATTGAATTAGTTTTGATCAAGCTAATTCTGGAGTGAATTGTCTTGGTATCTAAGAGTGACCATTATAGATTCCAAGTTCGATCTAAGAGTCATTCATCTTCTAACCAGCTCTTGGTTGGAATCAATCCGTTAAGTTAGCTTTCTCTGTGAGCGTTTTGCAAGGATTCTAGAAGGACCTCTAGCTTTGCAAACTCCAGCATTGTAGGCGCTTATCAAGAAGCATTTTGGCTCTTCTTTAGCGAATAGTTAAGTTTCTTTGCAATTCTATGTAGTTTAGGTTGTATGTAGAATCATTCAAGCTCGACATGATGAATCTTACTTGTGGAGTGATTCGAATCTAAATCAAGTGTTCCTTCCTTGAGATATTTGATCAACAAGAATCATTCAAGCTAGACATGATCAATCTTACTTGTGGAGTGATTTGAATCTCAAACAATGTTCTTGCCTTGAGATATTCGATCAACAAGGTAATCCGAATCTTAATCCCCTTGTAGTGATTTCCACATATCATATGCTTAAATTGATTAGAATACTCTTGTCCATTGCCACATTTTATGATTATGATATGTGGCAAATGGATGTCAAGACAGCCTTTTTAAATGGAAATCTTGAGGAGAGTATCTATATGGCTCAACTAGAGGGGTTCATTGAACATGATCACAGCAAAAGGTTTGCAAGCTTAAAAGATCCATTTATGGGTTGAAACAAGCATCTCAATCTTGAGATTGGTTTGATACTGCGATCAAATCTTATGGCTTTAAACAAAATGTTGGCGAACCTTGTGTCTACAAGAAGATAGTCAACTCTACAGTAGTTTTCCTAGTGTTGTACGTTGACGATATCCTACTCATTGGGAATGATGTGAGATTTATGACTGCCATTAAGTATTGGCTAGCGACACAATTCCAAATGAAATATTTGGGAGAGGCTCAGTTTATTCTTGGAATCCAAATTGTTCAGAATCACAAGAACAAAATACTAGCATTGGTCTGAGGCATCGTACATCGACAAAATGTTGGTTCGATATAAGATGCAAGACTTCAAGAAAGGATTATTACCTTTCAGGCATGGAATTCATTTTTCGAAGGAACAAAGTCCTAAGACACCTCAAGAAGTTAAGGATATGAGACATATTTCCTATGCCTCAGCAGTCGGTAGTCTGATGTATGCCATGTTGTGTACCCAATCGAACATATGCTATGCTGCAGGAGTTGTTAGCAGATATCAGTCCAATCTGAGACATGCTCATTGGACTGCCGTTAAAAATATCCTTAAGTATCTTAGGAGAACGAGGGACTATATGCTAATGTACTGCGCCAAGGATCTGATCCTTATAGGGTACACTGACTCAAATTTTCAGATCGATATAGATTCGAGAAAATCAACATTGGGATCTGTTTTCACTCTGAACGGAGAAGCATAAAGCAAGGTTGCATTGCTGATTCTACCATGGAGGCTGAGTATGTTGCTGCTTGTGAAGCAGCGAAAGAATCTGTATGGCTTAGGAAGTTCTTAACTGATTTGGAAGTCGTTCCAAATATGCATCTGCCTATCACTCTTTATTGTGATAACAGTGGAGCAGTAGCAAATTCTAAAGAACCAAGAAGCCGAAGCGAGGAAAACATATTGAGCGCAAATGTCATCTTATAAGGAAGATTGTGCAACGAGGAGATGTGATCGTCACACAGATAGCTTCAGAGCACAACATTGCTGATTGATTTACAAAGCCCCTCACGACTAAAGTGTTTGAAAAATATTGTTTTTAATTTCATAAAATATGTAAGGGTAAAATGATCAATTTGACTTCATCTTTTGTGGAGATTAAAGGGGATCGAAAATAAATCCCAGCCACAAACGTCTTTTGTCGGGAGACTATAAGTACCCACAATATGTTATGTAAAAATTAGATTCATAGATGAATGTACAGATCTCAAGTTGAGACGTTTCCCTTAGAAATCCGAGCATCATATTTGTCATTTCTAAGTTTCAAGCAATTCTTGTGGTAGAATTGCACCCGAGCCATTCAATCAAGCCTGAATCAAGTTTGATTGTGGAGTGACTCAATTTAGAACAAGGTTTCCAAAACTTGCTTCTAGATCTTCGATCGTAAGAGGTAATCTAATTCCAGCATTATCTCTTGGTTGATCCAAATTTTGTATAAGGAGGTGTTAATTACTTTGATTCAAGGGTTCTTGCTTCAACAAATGCTTGGATCTATGATGGTCACTCTTAGATTCCAAGACGACTCACTCTAGAATTAGCTTGATCAAAACTAATTCAATGAATCGGTTTAAACATTAAACCTAAAGGAAGGTTTGAAAAAGAATAACACCAAAAAAGTATCAAGAAAACACAAAGGTTTTGTTTGTATTCAACAATGATACTCAAGCATGAATATTACATGCCTTTAAATAGGCCAAAAAGATAACCTAAATGATATGTGGAAATCACTACAAGGGGAGTAAGATTCGGATTACCTTGTTGATCGAATATCTCAAGGCAAGAATATTGTTTGAGATTTGAATCACTCCACAAGCAAGATCGATCATGTCTAGTTTGAATGATTCTTGTTGATCAAATATCTCAAGGCAAGAACACTTGATTGAGATTCGAATCACTCCACAAACAAGATTGATCAGACCCACGGCAATCGGTCTTGTATCTTCTTAGCCTTGCTTCTTGTAATCGGTCCTTCGGGTACATGCAAAGGGTCAGTAGTTAAATTCATATCACAACCCGAGACCAGACCCACGGTCCAACTGAACTGGCCTATAACCCAAACATTTGCGGCCCAGTCTAATAAATCGAGGCCCAACAACCAGCCCGACCCAGTAGCCTTCTACAGTAGTCAACCCGAACAAGAGTGTGACCTGCGCCTCGACCCGACGCACACCGCACGATGTGGCACACAGCAGTGCAGGCGGTCCCTCAGCTTGGCTCGGTGCAAACGGCTCGGCGGTTCACAACGGTTGTTTAGCTCGGCTCACCTATTTTCGGCCTGGTTCTCACTGTTTCGACCCTCCCAGACCTGTTTTCGGTCTCGATTAAGGTACCCAAGGTCGTTTTATAGCCGTATTTCATATTTATTGAATTATTGGTAAATTAATTGTGAAATACTAACGGAAGGTGGTGAACGGGGTGATAGGAAACAAACCCTGGCAATGTAGGAAGCATCTCTCATGGAACGGGAGCTTACGTTTAGCTAATTAGGGAGTACTTCGGCCAAGACCAACCAAGTAAGTGGCCTTATTATAGGATAGGCTAAAGATTGTTTGAATTATGATGATGTATGAGTATGACGTGCTGTGATGTATGTTAAATGTACATTATTTATGTTTTGATGCATGACGTACAGTTATATTTGATGCACTTAATGGCTTTTATGATGAGTATGATGTATGCATGACGATATTGTTAACATGATGATGTTTTCCATGTTGAACATGTCTTATGATGTTGTATGCCATATTGCATCATGTCATAGATCGACATAGGACACAACCCTAAGAGTAAGAAAACGATATTAATGTAAATATCCATGAGCACGTGTTACACAGTGTGATAAGAATCACGGTGTTCCAAATGGACCAATTGCCAAGAAGATTAAAAAAATGTCGATTAAAAAATGTCAACAACAAACAACAAAATTCGAACCTACTTGTAGAGAGCTTAATTGATTTGGAACTTGTCGCATTAACCACTCAAGCATATCAACAATTGTTAGAAAGAACTATTTTTAATGTCATAAATTATGTAAAAGTCAAATGATTAATTTGACTTATTCTTTTGTAGAGATTAAAGGGGATCGGGAATAAATCCCATCCACAAACATTTTTATGGATAGAGTTCAAACTTGAAACTGATGTTATGGGCTCATATAAGTTGACTTGGATTTCAAAGGATGGAATCGAACTTTCAGTAAGGATATATACATGACAACGACTTGAGCTAGCCAAGTAAGTGACCTTACTATCGGCATGGTCATATTTTATGTTGACACGTGCCCTGTGGTTCTGCACATGTCATATATATTGATATGTGTGAATTGTCTGTGGATCGATATACTTCCTATGTTATGTTATGTTATTATATGTGGATTGTATGATAATAATTATGGTACGATGTGCTCTAGGAGATGTTTGAGATAGGGTACGAGAAGGATGCACAATACGAAATGTAACGACAGGAGTAAGATACATTCATAAAACGTTAGAGTTAGGTTACATACCGGAGTGCTATGGATAGGAGAGATTGATGAAAGGATACGGTTAGGTTATGGGTAGAAAGGGATAGGTTTGTGATAGATTGATAGAACGATAGCGTTAGGGTACGTTCTTGTGACGATATGACTAAGGTACGTCACGTAATGATATGTCTGTGTTGGATATAAGAACGTTAAGGCTATGGTAAGTTAGAGAACGATATGACTATGAAGTGTTTACGTTATGACTTGGTTATGATATGATACATTGTATGCTAGATTATTGTGCTTACGTACGAAATCATGTGAACGTGAATGTATGTTATTTATGCTGCTTAGTTGATGTGATATGAACGCATGTGACGATGTGTGGCCCTTGTTCGATTATGGCTTTTTATGAGTATTGAAATGTAACTGAATGAACTGTATGACATGAAATAAGGTAAATTGCATGATACATAACCCTGCTAGGAATATGTATGATGTAACAAAATGAGAATGAGAATGACATGTAAGCATGAAAACGTGACACGGGGTTATGTTCATTAAATGATGACTGTAGGACTAGTGGGACCTCATACATATTGTGTCATCATGCATTTGGGGGGATACCCCTATCCCATCACGAGGGTACGGACGCGTACATCCAAATGGCAGGACAACAATCGTTATGCCCTGCATAGCGCTGCCGTGACAGTTTTAGTTTTAACGGGTCCCGGTGGGCCCTTAGAGCATGCCCACCGGCTAGGGACAGTGGCCTAGCGGTGTGCGAACTAGCTGGTGAGCCCATACTCGCACGTATGGGCTGCGTGTAGAGTATATAGTACACGTCCACGATTACCTGTTAGGATTGCACCGTAGAGAAAACGAAACGAAAGATAGGTCCCATCATATTATTGCATGTGATTGTTGCATTTAACCCCAATAGTGGGGTCAGTTACTGAGTATTTCTTTAAATACTCAAGCCATGTGCTACTACATTTTTCAGGTTAAGGCAAGGCATTCCTGTACGGCTGACGACGGCATCGCAACTCGAGATCATGGCACATGCATAGGATAGTGGCATTTATTTTCTTAGACTTAGGATAGAATAGGATGTTTTAAACTTAAACGTTTATTTATTTTATTTCGAGTCTTTTGTTGTGTCGTTTTAAAGATGTTTTCGAAACACGTAAGTCCATGGCTGTGTTTTAAGATAAAGGTTATGTTTTATGGAATTTAAATGAAGTCTTTCGCATTCAATGTTTATGGTATGTATACAGTAGCGACCTTAAATTAAGTAGAAAATTTCGGGTCGTTACATATTATATATCAATATCATACGGAAAATATACCTATCAATAAAAAACATTTAATTTCAATAGCAAAGGCTCTTCTGGATTGAGTTCCTTAGGACAAAGTAAACTCTCCACTTATTATCCATAAGTGAGTCTATCAATCTCAACAAACAGTTAATTTTGAAAGACGCTTGGACCCTTGTTAATTTGTGTTCGAGCTTGTTTAAACTTTTAAATTTGACTCCAACGGTCTTTGAGTAATAAAAAAATAATAATAACATCTCGATGAACAACTAAGAATGAAGAACATGACTACTTTAATATCAGAAAATTTCTATAGAGAACATTTCGAGAATAGAATGATTAAATTTTCAAATAATGTTCAAATTCGATTTTCAGCTTAGGATATTTTTACTTATTTTTATTTTAATAAAAAATAATAACAGCAGTTATATTCTACATTAAATAAACAATATTATGAACATCATACATGTGGAGTGTGATTAATGACTTAGGGCTTTTAAAGGATTTAAATTGAGTTATACCCAGGTTAACATAAAAATAATTAAAATGGTAGTAACCTGAGTTCAAATATTTGAATCTACCCAATAGGTATGGGAGACAAAATTGAAATATTGTTTCGATTTATCTTCTGCATTCAACGATATAAAATTTGAATTATTCTATACCGATAATTTAGTGATCTTGAAGATAATTATATATATTTATTTATTGTGGTAGTGATGTATTTTACATGGTATTGATATGAACATTGGAATAGTAAAAAACAGGTAGGAAAGAGGTTTAAAGTAGTGGAACATGTTAAAAAGGATCAACCGAGCCATTTAAGCCAGATATGCATAGCTAGAGCCACGCGTTGGAGGTGAGTCCTAACTAAATCACGACTAACATTCGACTAACATACGAGCTAACATGTAGGCACTGAGCATGAAAATTATTGTAATAGGCAAACTCCATGAGATGCACCCTTGAGTCCTAGCTACCTGCAAAGTCTAACATTTAGGCACGTAGCATGTCTTCCAAAATTTTGTTCAATCATTCGGACTGGCCATCTATGTGTGGGTGGAAGTCAATACTGAAGTCGAGGTGAGTACCCAATGCTTTTTGGGTGCCACACTAAAAGATCGACGTAAAGCATTGGTCTTGGTCTGATATAGTTGACACTGAAACTCCATGTAGTATAACAATCTCTCTTGTATTTAACTATGCCCAATTATCTATTGTATAGGTAGCCTTCCTAAGCAGGAAGTGTGCTGACTTGGTCGGTCTGTCAACGTTCACTCATATTACTGTGTATCCTTTTAATGTCCTAGGTAGACCTATAATAAAGTCCTAGCTATGTTCTCTAATTTTCCATTCTAGTATGCTTAAAGGTTGCAACAACCCTACCATTTTTTGTCTTGTTGCCTTCATTTTTTTGACATATCAGACCCTTGCTCACCAACTCGACTATATTTTTTTTCATACTACGTCACAGGAATGTTGTTTCTAGTTCTAATACATCTTGTACTACTTGATGCATAAAGAATGGGAAATTACGAGTCTCTGTTAATATTTTATTCCTCATCTCTTCCACCATTGGCACACATAATCGCCCTCGACACAATAGTACTCCAGTTTTGAATTTAGAGAAACCGTCGACAAATTTTGTGCTTAATTAGCTTATGATTTTGGCTAGACTGGGTCCTGCTATTGAAAGTCAATAGTTTGTTGTCTCGGCATGGGTGGGACTGTGAGTCGAGTCATTTGTGCTACAACTCCTTCAGCCACCACTCCAATTTTTGCTTCCTCGAACTTTACCTGCACTCATGTTATACGATAAGGAATCACGACAAGGGGAGAAAGATTCGGATTACCTTGTTGATTGAATATCTCAAGGCAAGAACATTGTTTGAGATTCGAATCACTCCACAAGCAAGATCGATCTTGTCTAGCTTGAATGATTCTTGTTGATCAAATATCTCAACGCAATAACACTTGTTTGAGATTCGAATCACTCCACAAGCAAGATTGATCATGTCGAGCTTGAATGATTTTACATGCAACCTAAACTACATAGAATTGCAAAGAAACTTAGCCATTGGCTAAAGAAGAGCACAAATGCTTCTTTTACTATATTTTCCAATTCTGCTTACAAATACATCATACATGGCTTTATATAGCCTAAAAATGAAACTATTAAAGACGTTCCAAGAGTTGTAACATTCATACTTAATGATCATAATTAACCATTATGTAATTGTAACCTAAAGTAAATAAAAAGTCTTAAAATACAATAACTCTAAATTGTAACCCACCCAAAATTTATAACAATCAAACTTCATTCTTCTTCAATGTGGCATGAATTGAAACATCTTTGATAATTTTGACAACCTTTTCTTCACATCTTCATTAAAGTATATTGTATGATTGATATCTTTTGGTTCATATCATCATGGCTCTCTAGTAATCATGGCTGACGAGCGAGCTGTCTTCCGACTTAAAGTATCGACAACTATTATCTTCTTCTTGCCCTATATTGGATATCTACGTTGTAATCATTCACTAGCTCCAGCCATCTATATTCACTTTCTTCTAAGTGAAGAAGTACTTCAAACTCTTGTTGTCTGTATAAATCTAAGGTTTTTTTCTTCATATAAATAGTGTCATCAAATCTTCACTATAAAATTCAATGACACTACTAGATTTATCAATATAAATAGTGTAACAATGGAAAGAAAGTACAACTTATCACTATTAAGTCGGAAAAGATAAATTTTGAAGGATGAGAGTTCTTTATAACCTATGTGGGTTTTACTGTATCACTTTTATGTTTTTTATTTCAATAAATATGTAAGAGATGAACCTTTAACCTTCAAGTAAATAACGAGTATTTTTATTCATAGCTTGGGATTGACGATATAATTCAAATTAATGGATTACATCATTTCTAAGGATAGGAGTTTGTAGAGTTATGATGCAAAGAAATGCCTTGATTTCCTACTGTGAATATGGCGTTATGATCAACACATTGATCACTAAGCCAACTCTATTGCTCATATTTGCTGCTAAAATTGCACCAAAATAGTGTGCTTTGCAAAAGATTTTCGTTAAAGCTCCAGTTGTAATTGCCTCCGGCATTGATGTCATGTTCGCCCAAATAGTTACCTTTCGACTTGCAGTGAACCACTAGAGTTGAATCCGCTATCTAATTTAAAATGATCACTTACCAATTGGACCGTACAAGTTGCATCTTGAGTGTTGCTAAACATGACTTAATTGTATTTTTTGGTTTCAAAGCAATCAATATGATTAAACATACTTCATTTTTTTTTTCTTTGGAGGTTTCACACTCTCTCAACACAGACTTGTTCTTATTTTGTCTTATTCAGATATATATATATATATATATATAGCCAAATTGAATACTTATACTATAGTGTCAATTGAAAGAGTGGTGTAAATTTATTTTAGGTAAAGGGTTTTATGATGGAAATTCCAAAATTGTAAACCGCTCATTCAATGAGTTTTTAAACGCCTTTATGATTATCCTCTATTTATTGATGGAAATTTCAAAATAGTAAACTAATGTTTACTTAGATGATAAGAACCAAATGTAATGTCACCATAACTTTCTTACCTTGTTTGTTTAAATGTATATATATTATGTTTAGTGGGACGGTTACTAATGCATTATTAGTTTGATTCTAAGATATGATATGGCATTTAGATGAAATTTTGTTGTACTAACTTCTAAAGTTTGAATGACAAATTTTTCGAACCAAGAATTTCATAAACTTTGACATGCAGGATAATCTTGTACTATACTTACGAGTGATGAGGTCCCCAACAAAAAATAACCTTCGTTAGCTTGGCGTAGATTTGTTCATGTCTGTTGGCACCATGTTGTCATTAACATGTGGTGACTTTTACCGCCGTCATATACATAACATTACCAGAAAGTTTCTATCGACCATCCATGATAGCGCCTCAACGTCAGAGCTATCCTTTCCGAACTAATTAGTTTGAAGACATTGAAATTTTAAAATTTAGAAAATCAATTTGATTAAAATTGAACCTTTAACCTCATAAAAAGATAATGAGCATTTTTATTCATAAACTTATTTATTGAAATTAAATGAAAGTTAGAGTGTATCATTTCCATTGATACATTAATTCGAAGGCATTGCGAGATCCAAAATACAAGTAAATACCTTGGTCTCGACATGCCCAAGTGCAGGTATGATGAACACATTGAAAATTAAGCCAATTCCATTTGGCTGTCCAAAAAACATTCCCACTAACTTGTCCATGTTTGCTGCTAAAATGGCACCAAAACAGCGTAGAAATCCAAAAATTTTCTCTAAAGCTCCAGTTGTAATTATCTCCGGTGTGCAGTACGTGCTCGCCTAGATCGTCATCTTTTGACTTGCAATGAACAGTTAGAGTTGAAGCAGTCATCTCATTTAAAATAATCACTTTATATCGGACGAACGGTAATTGTAGCTTAGATTCTGCAAAACAAAACCTCATCATATTGTTCGATGTCAAAGCAACCAACACGAATAAACAGAAAATGCTTAGAGACTTCATTTTCTTCTTGAAGACCGCTCACCCTTTTTTTATAAATGTACTTGGATTCTACCTCTTATATATATACATAAATATAGCCAAACTAAGGTCCTAAGTAGTTATATTTTAACCACAGTTAGTTCAAAGTGTGTTGTACATTTTGGTTATGACACAACATCTTCCATAACAGGATGTAAAAGGTATGGTCACCTAAACTTTCTTAATTTTTTCCGCACTCGTTAGCTTGCTAGCTTTTGTTAGCAACTGATTTTGTATTTTATTAGTTTCTTTTATGTAAAGTTTAATGTTCGACCCTTATTAATTATTGATGTATTAAAAAAATTGATTAAGTATTAAATTTATAGGTTGTATTTTTTTAGAAGTTTATAATGTAAAAAGTTTTTTTTAACATTAATTAAGATAAAAAATTAAAAAAATATATTTTTTTTTTATAAATCTTATACTCCCTAGTCATTTTTTTTAGGACAAAAGAGTATCAGAATAATTAACAAAACAAACAAACCAAAAAAAAACAAAAAAAAAAACTATATTTTTGGTAGCACATTGAATATATCGGGGGAGAGAAAACACTATATTTATGATACAAAATCCATCACATTTGGTAGCATCACGTTAGAGGCATGGACATAAATAGCTTTTGTTGACACATTCATGAGAGAGTTTCCATAGAAAGTAACCTCAAATGTTATTATGATTACACTTTAACAATGGAAAGAAAGTACAAATTATTACTATTAAGTTAGAAAGGAGAAATTTCGGAAGGATGAGAGTTTTTTTGTAATATGTGTAAGTTTTAGTGTCAGTATCACTATGGTGAAATAAATATGAAAGAGATGAACCTTTGACCTTCAAATAAATAATGAGTGTTTTTATTTATAGCTTGAGATTGATGAGACAATGCAAATGAAGAATAGATTACATCATTTACAAGGATACATTAGTTTATTGGTTTTGGTAGGATTATAATGAAAGGAAATGCATGGGTCTACCCCTGCCCAAATGATCAACACATCGATCACTAAACCAGCTCGGTTGTTCTAGCCAGAAACATTACTAGTAGCTTGCTCATATTTGTTGCTAAAATTGAACCAAAACAATGTGGTTTGCAAAAGATTTTTTTTAAAGTTCTAGTTGTAATTGCCTCAAGCATTGATGACGTGCTCGCCTAAATTGTTAATTTTTGACTTGCAGTGAACCACCAGTATAACGATCCAAAATTTTTTACTTAATTTAAGGTCACTACTGTATACGTACCATAAGCGTTGAATGCGGAAGACTTCATTTAAATTCCATAAAACATAACTTTTAACTTAAAACACAGCCATGAACTTACGTGTTTCGAAAACATCTTTAAAACGACACAACAAAAGACCCGAAATAAAATAAATAAGCGTTTAAGTTTAAAACATCCTATTCTATAAATAAATACCACTATCCTATGCATGTGCCATGATCTCGAGTTGCGATGCCGTCGTCAGCTGTACCAGAATGCCTTGCCTTAACCTGAAAAATGTGGTAGCACATGGCTTGAGTATTTAAAGAAATACTCAGTAAGTGACCCCACTATTGGGGTTAAATGCAACAATCACATGCAATGAAATGATGGGACCTATCTTTCGTTTCGTTTCGTTTCGTTTCATTTCGTTTCATTCTCCCTACGGTGCTGTCCTAACGAGTAATCGTGGACGTGTACCATATACTCTACACACAACCCATACGTGCGAGTATGGGCTCACCAGGTAGTTCGCACACTGCTGGGCCACAGTCCTTAGCCGGTGGGCATACTCTGGGAGCCCCTTATGTCGGGACCCGTTAAAACTAGAACCGTCACGACAGTGCTATGCAATGCATAATGATCGTTGTCCTACCATTGGATGTACGCGTCCGTACCCTTGTGATGGGATGAGGGTATCCCCCAGATGCATGAACACACATAATGCATAAGGTCCCCCTATTTCTACATTTATCTTTAATGACCATAACCCCCCTGTCACGTTCCAGGCTTCATGTCATTCTCGTTTTCATTTCACATTTCATACATATTTCTATCGGGGTTATGGTTTCAGACAGTTTACCGTGTTTCATGTCATACAATTCATGCTGTTCACATTCACATATTCCATACAAACATGCCATAATCATTCACGGACCTCATATCATTACATGTGTTACCCATCACATCAGACTAAAAGCATACATAACATACATTCACGTTCACATAACTACGTACTTAAGCACAATAATCTAGCATACAATGTACCATATCATAAACAAGTCATAACGTAAACACTTCATGGTCATATCGTTCTCTAACTTACCATAGCCTTAACGTTCTTATACCTATCACAGATTGTCACAGCCCAATATTTTACTACAGACCGTGACTAACGACACGACACAAATGCACAAGAGATTTAAATATGAAATAAAGAAAATCATCAAATTTCAATAAAGTTTTTCGAACGACAAACACAGAACACAAGACCGTTTGGAAAATAAATTTCAAAAGAATGTGAATATAAAAATAAAGACTAAGACTGGACTGACGCCCCGGGACAACCCATTCCTCTGTGACACTTCCCTTCTGATCACGCCCACTCTTGACCGACGCCTCACGCTCCTGAAAAAAAAAAAGGAAAACATAGCAAAGATGAGTATAAAAATTATACTCAGTAAGCCACCTACTTGTAGGCTCTCTTCGCATCTTAATTTAACAGGTTGCCACTATTTCCTATTTCGGTTCTAGGACGTCTGGCTCTAATCTAGGTCCCTTGGGGCTTGCCCCTTGGGTTTCACTGGTTTTTCGTTCTCTCATTAAACGCCTAGAGGTTCTTTATGCCAAGCTAATATGGTCGGTATGTCTCTATGAGGTGCTACCTCTACATGGCTATCTGGGACTATATGGTGCCTAGCCTAGGGGTGTGCTGAGTACCCCTACGCCCATCTAGTCCCCCTATGGGGGGCGCGACCCAACCCGTACCCATGCAGCTAATGGGCTGTGGACGTGGGGACACATTTCTCATGCGAAATGGCTAAGAGCAGTAAGGACTGATCAGGGACCCCTTGGTCCTTCCACAAAGCTATAGATACCATTCACACGCTAGCAATCTATGAACACTCCGGGGTACCTTCTTGCCGTGGTAAACCGCTAAGTTTCTAGGGAACAATTAAGTCTGACTAGAGCAGCATATCGCTCCTAACAGAGATTCCCTAATCTTATCAAAGAAATGGGCCCTAGCAATTAACAGAGGATGCATGCAATCTTCTTCTAATATCATAGTATGTAATTCATGCAAACTAGGCATACGGCTAACCGAGGCGATGACCTCCATCAAGCACCCAGAGCACGAAGTTCGCGCTCAATGGGGCGAATTCGTCCATCAAGCACCCAAAACCCGGCATACACAATTCTAACATAAAATAACGCATGCATACATACGGTGGAAGCTTAAGGCATACAACACACTCTAGTAATTTTACCCAATACAATCACAACAGTTAATCTGACTAGTAATTTACATGAAGAGCAAATCTGAAGCAGAACTACTAGCATGCATGCAATCCGAGCGAATTCTACAAGTATTTCTTCCTAAATATCGGGTGGTGACTTACCTGGTTGACGCGTGTCTTTTCGCTAGCGTTTCTTTGCCCGTGAGGTGTCCAAAAATACTGATTTCTCTAAATTAGGTCCCTATTCACGTAAAAACAGTATTAGAACTGGAACCGGGACAAAAATCGGGAAAACAGAAAACAACCAGGCCAAATTGGCCGTTCCACGCGCGCTCACGCGTTAGCAACACGCTGGGAGTGCGTGGCCACGCGCGCGGGAAGGCGCCAGTCGCAGGCTGCACGCGTGCTTGCCACACGCGCCCACTTCCGCGCAGTTGTGGGTCGGCCGGCATGGCCCTATCCGGTCGGCTTCGCTCGCGTGCGGTTCGGCCCGACTTGCAGGCGACACGTGTCGACGCCTCGCTGGAGCTGCGTTGCTCTAGCCGGTGGTCGACGCGTGTCCGGCGCCTATCGCCGCCCTCCACCTTTGGGTTGAGGTCTCGGCCAAACTTCTTCACAGACCGTGCGTGAGTTGTTCCTAGGTGAGGATTTCAACATTTTAGGGTCGATTCACGTAGGGGAAAACTCAGATCTGAGCAATATCGTTCAGAAACCTTTCCCCGCGAAATGTTCTTAGGCTTTGATGGTGCGTAGGCCTTGATAGCCCCTCAATCCTGGTACGAGTCTCGTCTGGAGATGGATTCCGGCGGTGGTCCGTTAATCTTCCCGGCCGACCTCTCTCTAACCTCTCTCTAACCTCTTCTTTCTTTTGCAGGCAATCTGGCTGGATTCTCCTTGGACCCCTATTTGGGTTGGAGGGGCAAAATGACATTTTTGCCCCTCAGTTGACTTAGCCGCCCCCCCCCTTTTTTTTTTTTTTTTTTTGCGTTACAAATTCTCCCCTCCTTAGGAACTTTCATCCCCGAAAGTAGCTATCTCATGGAAGAGTTCGGGATAAGCTTTCCTCACGTCCTCTTCTCGTTCCCAGGTTGCCTCTTCCTCACGGCAGTTACCCCATGAGACCTTTACCAAGGAAATATCTTTGTTACGCAACCGCCTAGTGTCTCGAGCCAAAATCCTGCTAGGCTTCTCCTCGTAAGACAGATCTTCTCGAAGAGGAAGCATCCCATGCTCGATTACATGAGTAAGGTCGGGAGTATACTTTCGCAGCATGGATACGTGGAACACATGGTGCACGGCGGCAAGGTTCGGTGGTAGGGCAATTTTGTAAGCCACAGCCCCGACTCTGTCCAGAATCTCGAAGGGGCCTATGAACCTTGGGCTCAATTTCCCTTTCTTCCCGAACCTCAACACCCCTCTCATAGGGGCCACCTTCAGGAACACGTGGTCACCCACCTCAAATTCGAGGTCCCTTCTACACACATTTGCATAGCTTTTCTGTCAACTCTGTGCGATGAGTATCCTCTGCTTGATTTTTTGCACCGCTGCGTTGGTGACCTGGACCAACTCTGGTCCCCGTAGTTGCTGCGTGCCTACCTCTTCCCAAAACACTGGTGTTCGACACCTACGCCCATACAGTGTCTCAAAGGGGGCCATCTGAATGGTCGCTTGATAACTATTGTTGTAGGCAAACTCCATTAAAGGCAGATGTTCGTCCCAGCACCCAGAGAAATCTAAGGAGTAGGCTTGCAACATGTCCTCTAAAACCTAGTTCAGCCTTTCGGTCTGCCCGTCCGTTTGAGGATGGAACGCTGTACTGAACCTCAACTGAGTTCCTAGTGCCTTCTGAAGACTCCTCCAGAACTGAGCTATGAACCTAGTGTTCCGGTCTGATACTATGGACACAGGTACCCCGTGCAGGCGTACTATCTCCTTGATATATAACTGAGCCCACCGATCCACTTGATATGTGGACTTTCCTGGAATAAAGTGGGTCGTCTTAGTCAGTCTGTCTACAATTACTCAGATGACGTTGAAACCCTACTTTGTCTTTGGCAAACCCGAGACGAAATCCATACAGACTGCTTCTCATTTCCACTGAGGAACGTTCAGGGGCTATAGCAATCCCGCTGGGCGCTGTCTCGGGGCCTTCACCTGCTGGCAGGTCAAGCAGCGGCTTACGAAATCCGCTATGTCCCTCTTCATTCCAACCACCAGTAAAACCTTTTCAGATCTTGATACATCTTCGTACTTCCAGGGTGGAACACATAAGATGTATCATGGGCTTCGGTCATAATATCTTTTAAGATTCCTTCGTCTCGGGGAACGCACAGGCGGTTTTGCTATAGCAGACCCCCGTCTGAAGAGATAGAATACCCTACTGGCCTCTCTGTCTCAGTCTGACTCCACACTTTACTGAGGTGTTCATCAGACCTCTTCATCTCATCTTGTAGTTTTTCCTGTGTGGTGATCATTGCAGAAGTATGTACGGCCTTCCTGCTCAATGCATCAGCTACCACGTTGGCTTTGCCTGGATGGTACAGGATCTCTATGTCATAATCCTTTACCAGCTCCAACCATCGTCTTTGTCTCATATTGAGCTCCTTCTACGTGAATAAGTACTTGAGGCTCTTATGATCAGTGAAGACTTGTACTTTTTCCCCATACAGGTAGTGCCGCCACGTTTTTAGAGCAAATACTACCGCTGCTAACTCGAGATCATGCGTGGGGTAGTTTCGTTCATATTCTTTCAATTGTCGAGAAGCATACGCAATCACCTTACCTTTCTGCAAGAGCACACACCCCAAGCCTTTCCCTGATGCATCAATATACACCACCAGATTACTTGACCCATTTGGAACTGTAAGGACTGGTGCAGTTACCAACCTCTTCTTGAGTTCCTGGAAACTCTGTTTGCAGGCTAGAGTCTAAGCAAAGGGCTTGCCCTTCTTGGTTAGCTGAGTCAGCGCTGAGGAAATTTTGGAGAAATCCTGAACAAACCTTCTGTAATAACCAGCTAGCCCAAGAAAACTTCTCACCTTTGTGACGGTGGTCGGCTGTGGCCACCTCATCACTGCTTCTATCTTAGCTAGGTCCACTGTGATCCCCTTGCTTGACACCACGTGACCCAGAAATGCAACTTCAGACAACCAAAACTCACACTTAGAGAACTTGGCATACAACTACTGAGCTCTCAGTATTGTCAAGACTTTCCTGAGGTGTATTTCATGATCTGCCTCTGACTTAGAGTATACCAGAATGTCGTCGATGAACACAATGACAAAGGTGTCTAAGAATTCTTTAAACACCCTGTTCATTAGTTCCATGAAAACGGCTGGTGCATTGGTAAGGCCAAAGGACATAACGAGAAACTCGTAATGCCCATAACGACTTCTGAAGGCTGTCTTGGGTATATCCCCTTCTCTAACCCTCAACTGATGATACCCCGATCTTAGGTCAATTTTGGAGAAAACTGTTGCTCCCTGTAGCTGATCAAACAGGTCGTCAATTCTTGGGAGAGGGTACTTATTCTTTATAGTGACCTTGTTTAATTCCCTGTAATCAATACACATTCACATGGACCCGTCCTTCTTCTTGACAAACAGAACAGGGGCCCTAGGGTGATACACTGGGTCGGATGAAAACCTTATCCAACAACTCATGTAACTGTTTCTTCAATTCCCTGAGTTCTACAGGTGCCATCCTGTAAGGTGCCTTGGAGATCGGCACCGTTCCTGGTTCTAAATCGATCCCAAAATCGACTTCCCTAGCTGGGGGCAAACCTGATAGATCCTCCGGAAAGACATCTACGAACTCCCTGACGATGTGTACCGATGAGATTATTTGTTTGTTACTATTATCTAAGGTCACGCTGGCTAGAAACGCACTTGCGCCACTACGAATCAACTTCTTAGCCCTTAACGATGTTATAACGCTTGGGACACCTTTGGAAGTGGCACCCTTGTAGGTAAAGTTGTCCCCTGACGGGAGCCTTAGAGTCACTATTCGAGTCTCGCAATCTATCAAAACGCGATTCTCGCCTAGCCAATCCATACCCAAGATGACATCGAAGTCTTGCATGCTTAACACTATCAGTGTAGCTTCGATGACACGCCCTGATATTGTTACTCCACCTCCCTTAACCCTATGGGTAGCTAGCAACAGCTCGTGAGCAGGGGTAGACACTGATAGGACAATCTCTAAAGGTTCTTTCTCTAGATGTGCTAGCTCTACAAACTCTTCAGATACGAATGAATGTGTCGAGCCCGAATCAAACAACATTAATGTAAGATGACCAAATACGGGTAGCGTACCTGTGACAACCGCGTCAGGCTGGTCAGCTTGCCTGGCTGTTGTTGCATGGGCTATAGCGCGCCCCTGCTGATGTTGGCCCACTTGGCCCCTTTGTTGCTCTACTGCAGGCAGGTTGACACGCTGATCGTTTCTCTGAGGGCAATCTACTGCAAAGTGCCCTACCTGACCGCATCTGTAGCAGGCGCCTGTTCCTACTCTGCATTCCCCCGTGTGAGGACGCCGACAATTAGGACACAAGATCATGTTCCGTATCGGGGCTCTCCTTCGCCTATCAATGCGGCCACGGGATGGTCTACCAGTTCTGGGGTGGTTAGGGTATGTCCCCTTTCCCTGGGATACAGTGTGGGATGATTGTGCTATTCCCAACTGTAGCTTGTTGGTACAGGGCGAGTCGAGCAGGGTCGCCACTTGAAGGGCTTTCGTATAGACAAAGGATGATTGGGATGCCACATTCCCCCTTAGTTCTTCCCTCAGGCCAGCGATAAATCGTTCGCCCTTCAACTCCTCAAAACTAACATAGGCTGGAGAAAACCTTGCCAGCCTATTGAACTCCAAGTCATAATCCTCCACTGATCTATCTCCCTGTTTCAATGCGAGGAACTCTGCCTGCATTTTCACTCTGGCAGTGATTGGGTAGTATTTGTGGAGGTATGCGTCTTTAAACTGACACCATGTGATAAACTCTCTTTGTGGTACTATGGTTTTCTGAGCACCTTTCCACCAGAAGTGCGCTTCTCCTTTCAGCATATATGTCCCACAATGAACTTCATACTTTGGTGGGCAGTTCATAAAATGGAAGGCCGTTTCTATGACCTCTAGCCAGTTCTCAGCGGCAATGGGATCCATCTTGCCTCCGTCAAAGGAAGGCGGTTTATGCCTCTGGAAATCTCTCAAGTAGCGGGACTCCACAGTCATAGTCCCTGAATCCTTGCCTCCTTGCCCTGTTGACTGATTAGACATCATCGTCTGAATCATCTGGTTCGTCAGAGCCTGATTTTCCATCGACGTCATCATGAACGTCTGGAACATCTCAGCTGAGGGCATGGCTAATGGCTGGTTTAGCGGGACTGTTGTACACGGGGTTGGACCCGATGGGGCCTCCTCAGAGAAGGGAGTAGTAGGGGGTGTCTCAAGCAGCCTTCGAGCCTTGGCCTTCATTCGGCGTCTTTTTGATCTTGATGGCTGTGGTACTGTCCCCTTGCTAGTTTGGGGCATATCCCCAACCTCCTCCTGAAATTCAGGTTGTTCCTCTTCAGGTGTTGGAACCGAGGTGTCTTGAACTTTCTCTCTTCTTCCTCTTCTAGGTCCTGGCCCTACATACGGTTCGCGTCTCTTTGGTGCCATTAATTACCACAATAACAAAGAACTATGGTCACAATTCATTCACAACACATCTCCTAGGTAATGTGCGATATAATGCCATAGTCGGTCATGGTATGCTCTATAAATACTAACTTAACCTTTGTCTCTATGTTTCCGTCGCGTGAGAACGTCTGGTCGTGAGCGGCATGTGATTGACGAGCGAAGTCACAGAGGACACGACTCTCTATCCTAAATGTCTACAGGACCTATAACCTAGCTCTGATACCAAATTTGTCACAGCCCAATATTTTACTACGGACCGTGACTAACGACACGATACAAATGCACAAGAGATTTAAATATGAAATAACGAAAATCATCAAATTCCAATAAAGTTTTTCGAATGACAAACACATAACACAAGACCGTTTGGAAAATAAATTTCAAAAGAATGTGAATATAAAAATAAAGACTAAGACTGGACTGACGCCCCGGGACAACCCATTCCTCTGTGACACTTCCCTTCTGATCATGCCCACTCTTGACCGACGCCTCGCGCTCCTGAAAAAAAAAAGGAAAACATAGCAAGGATGAGTATAAAAATTATACTCAGTAAGCCACCTACTTGGGTTTTCTATTTCGGTTCTAGGATGTCTGGCTCTAATCTAGGTCCCTTGGGGCTTGCCCCTTGGGTTTCACTGGTTTTTCGTTCTCTCATTAAACGCCTAGAGGTTCTTTATGTCAAGCTAATATGGTCGGTATCTCTCTATGAGGTGCTACCTCTACATGGCTATCTGGGACTATATGGTGCCTAGCCTAGGGGTGTGCTGAGTACCCCTACGCCCATCTAGTCCCCCTATGGGGGGCGCGACCCAACCCGTTCCCATGTAGCTAATGGGCTGTACGATGTGGGAACACATTTCCCATGCGAAATGGCTAAGAGCAGTAAGGACTGATCAGGGACCCCTTGGTCCTTCCACGAAGCTATAGATACCATTCACACGCTAGCAATCTATGAACACTCCGGGGTACCTTCTTGCCGTGGTAAACCACTAAGTTTCTAGGGAAAAATTAAGTTTGACTAGAGCGGCATATCGCTCCTAACAGAGATTCCCTAATCTTATCAAAGAAATGGGCCCTAGAAATTAACAGAGGGTGCATGCAATCTTCTTCTAACATCATAGTATGTAATTCATGCAAACTAGGCATACCGGCTCAACGGGGCGATGACCTCCATCAAGCACCCAGAGCACGAAGTTCGCGCTCAATGGGGCGAATTCGTCCATCAAGCACCCGAAACCCGGCATACACAATTCTAACATAAAATAACACATGCATACATACGGCGGAAGCTTAAGGCATACAACACACTCTAGTAATTTTACCCAATACAATCACAACAGTTAATCTGACTAGTAATTTACATGAAGAGCAAATCTGAAGCAGAACTACTAGCATGCAAGCAATTCGAGCGAATCCTACAAGTATTTCTTCCTAAATACCGGGTGGTGACTTACCTGGTTGATGCGTGCCCTTTCGCTAGCGTTTCTTTGCCCGTGAGGTGTCTAAAAATACTAATTTCTCTAAATTCCCTATTCACGTAAAAACAGTATTAGAACTGGAACCGGGACAAAAATCGGAAAAATAGAAAACAACCGGGCCAAATTGGCCGTTCCACGCGCGCTCACGCGCCAGCAGCACGTTGGGAGTGCGTGGCCACGCGCGCGGGAAGGCGCCAGTCACAGGCTGCACACGCGCGCCCACTTCCGCGCAGTCGCGGGTCGGCCGGCCCGGCTCGGTCCGTTCGGCTCCGCTCGCGTGCGGTTCAGCCTGGCTTGCAGGCGACACGTGTCGACGCCTCGCTGGAGCTGCGTTGCTCCAATCGGTGGTCGACGCGTGTCTGGCGCCTGTAGCCGCCCTCCGCCGCTCGCCGGCCGTTTCTTTTTTTTTTTTTTCCTTCTCTCTTTCTTCTTTCTTCTCTATCCTCTGAAAACCGAAACCCTGTCTCGGATGACTATCGGAGGATTTAAGAACGCCGAAAGTTTGCTCACCGTTCTCGGATGACTCTCGGATCTCCGCCTTTGGGTTGAGGTCTCAGCCAAACTTCTTCATAGACTGTGCGTGAGTTGTTCCTAGGTGAAGATTTCAGCATTTTAGGGTTGATTCACGTAGGGAAAAACTCAGATCTGAGCAATGTCGTTCAGAAACCTTACCTCGCAAAATATTCTTAGGTTTTGATGGAGCGTCGGCCTTGCTAGCCTCTCAATCCTGGTACGAGTCTCGTCTGGAGATGGATTCCGGCGGTGGTCCGTTAATCTTCCCGGCTAACTCCTCACTGATTTCTCTCTAACCCCTTCTTTCTTTTGCAGGCAAACTGGCGGGGTTCTCCTTGGACCCCTATTTGGGTTGGAGGGGCAAAATGACATTTTTGCCCCTCGGTTGACTTAGCCCCCTTTTTTTTCTTTTTTTTTTTTTTTGCGTTACAAATTCTCCCCTCCTTAGGAACTTTCGTCCCCGAAAGTAGCTATCTCATGGAAGAGTTCGGGATAAGCTTTCCTCACGTCCTCTTCTCGTTCCCAGGTTGCCTCTTCCTCACGGCGGTTACCCCATGAGACCTTTACTAAGGGAATTTTTTTTTTTTTTTTTTGCGTTACACAGACATATCATTACATAACGTACCTTAGTCTTATCGTCACAAGAACGTAACGCTATCATTCTATCAATCTATCACAAACCTATCCCTTTCTACCCATAACCTAACCGTATTCTTTCATCAATCTCTCCTATCCATAGCACTCTGGTATGTAACCTAACCTTAACGTTTCATGAATGTATTTTACTTATATCGTTACATTTCGTTTTGTGCATCCTTCTCGTATCCTATCTCAAACGTATCCTGTCTCAAACATATCCTTGAGCACATCGTACCATAGTTATTATCATACAAACCACATATTATAACATAACATAACATATAGAAAGCATAGCGATCCATAGCAATCCATAGACAATTAACACATATCAATATATATGACACGTGCAGAACCATAGGGCACGTGTCAACATCAAATATAACCATGCCGATAGTAAGGTCACTTACCTGGCTAGCTTAAGTCGTTGTCACGAATATATCTTTAATGAAAGTTCGATTTCGTCCTTTGAAATCCGGGTCAACCTATATGAGCCCATGACATTAGTTTCGGGTTTAAATTTTACAACATTATTTCTCTAATTTACATTGGTCCATTGTTAGAAGTCTTGAAATGTTATATATCTATAATTATATTTTTATTAAAAATCTCATTTTTCATGGTTACTGTTGTATAAAAAGTATATATAGCTAAGTTATTCTGAGCTTTACTATTCTCTGTATTTACCGTCTGTATTTACCTTTTCCTCCATATTTAGTTTGTGGTTTTTAATTCCTTCATTTTTTTTTATCTGTTGCCTTTTAATTCTGTTATCATGTATTCCAAATTTACAGCCTATTTCCAAATCTTTCCTTACCTCAGTCATTCCTATTTCCTTATCTCAGTTTAAGTTTTCATTCTATCTTTAATCTATTCATTTGGCTACCGATAAAAATTTAATCTAATATTAGTAATCTGACCTGATTTACTAGAATAGTACAAATGATTGACATTTATTTTCTAACTCAAAGCTAGACCATTGTAATAATTCAATGAAGATCTAACTATAATTTCTTGTGATTTCTAAAAAATAGGATAAAAGAAAATGAAGATTTAATATATACCTTATTGATCAGATCTATCTTCACGTAAATCTTCGGTGAATCTCACCTAGGTAAAGGCCATTCTCATAATGAAGATTTAATATATGCCATTCTCATAATGAAGATTTAATATATACCATTCTCATAATGAAGATTTAATATATACCAGATCTATCTTCACGTAAATCTTCGGTGAATCTCACCTTGGGTAAAGGCCATTCTCATTTTTTTTTTCTCAATAAATCTGAAGATTATATTTTTCTGTTTTTTTTTTGCAGTAACTGTTACTTTCGTGCATAACGATGGTTGATGAGAGATAATTGTAACGACCCAGATCCATCGCCAGCAGATATTGTCCTCTTTGGGCATTCCCTTTCGGGCTTCCCCTCAAGGCTTTAAAACGCGTCTACTAGGGGAAAGGTTTCCACACCCTTGTAAATGGTGATTTGTTCTCCTCCCCAACCAATAAAGGTGATTTGTTCTCTTCCCCAACCAATAAAGGTGATTTGTTCTCTTCCCCAACCAATGTGTACATGATGTAATGTAAAGCTATATATATATATATATATTAAAATAAAAATAACAAAATAAGGAAGGAAAAAAAGAAAAACTGACCACCTCTCCTTAAATCTCTCCGCAAGAAAAACTGACCACCTCTCCTTAAATCTCTCCGCCCCTCCCCTCAAATACCTCCGAAATTCAATATCAATAAACCAGCGGAGAGATTGGTTAGACAATAATAATGGAGAGATGGTTAGACAATAATAATGGAGAGATGGTTAGACAATAATGGAGAGATTCACAAGGAAGGTGGAGAGATGGTAGGCAGACAAAGGAAGAGAAATGTCATTTCAAAAAGGTTAGTAGTCAGATTTACTTCTCTTTTTGTATGAAGGATATTAACAATTGTTTAGATCTGAGTTAGAAATTTAGAAATTATCTGGAATGATCTGAATTATAAATTATCTATCATAATCATAGCAAGAGTCCATTCAAATTGGTCAGAAAAAAAGAAAAAAATAGATAGATAAGAAAGAGAGGAATACAGGGAGAAGGAAGATCTGTAAAACATATTCCATAAGAAAGAGAGGAATACAGGGAAAAGGAAGATCTGTAAAACATATTCCAATAAAAAAAAAGATTTGGAACTCGGATGAAAAGAGGAAAAAAAAAGACCAATAAAGAGAGGAAGATTGGGAAAACATATCAAATAAAAAAAAAAACATTACATGGAAGGAGAGGAGGAGAGGAAGATTGGATTTGGAAACAGTAAAGCTGAACAAAATCTGGAATAAAATTAAACTGCTTGATCAAAATTAAACTATTTAGAGAATCATACGATTTAGATATGGGAGTAGAGTTAACTCCGTGTAGTTTGGAAACTGCTTGATCAAAGTTAACTCCTTGTAAGAAACCGCTTAAAAGAATTATAGAATTAAACTCTGTAACCGATTAAAAGAATTAGATTGCTTAAAATAATTAGATAGGGAAGTAGAATTACAAAAAAAAAAAAATAGAGGTAAAAGAAAAGAAAAAAAGGAAAAAAAAAACAAAACAAAAGGGATGATTTTAGGAAAGAAAAGAAAATTAGAACCGTTTGAAATTGGCAAGTACTGTTCAGATGACAAGTATGTAAACCGAATTAAAATATAACATAGAAGAGAAATAAAAGAAAAATGGAAGATATGAGAAATTATTATATATTTATATCTATAGGATATAACATTAAAGGTTGAATTATCCAAGCCGCTTGAAATATTGATAATATTGACATATTTTCAATTTGAGTTTTAGAAAATTTAGAAACAATGAAAACTTGGAATTCGACTTTTTACTGAGACCGTTTTAGTGCCGTATTTCACATTGTTAGTTGGATTATTAATTAAAATGTGAAATACTAATGAAAGGTAACGAACGGTGCGATATGAAGCAAACTCTAGCAACCTTTGGAGCAGCTCTCAAGGAATGGGAGCTTACGTTAATTAAATTAGGGAATACTTCGGCTAAGGCCAACCAGGTAAGTGGCCTTACTATAAGATAGGCTAAAAATTGTATGAGTTACGATGATGTATGAACTATATCGTACGATGCGGTATATGAGTTATGATGATGTATGATGTATGAGTTATGATGATGTGTGGGTTATGATACCTGATGATGTGCTCAGTATATATATATTTTGATGAATGTCGTACTTGATATGTTTGATGCACTTTGTGGCAATATGATGAGTATGATGATTGCGTGACGTTTACCTTAATATGATTACATTTTCCATATTGAGCATGCATCATATCGTTAGATCGACATAGGACACAACTCTAAGAGCGTGAAAATGATATTAATATAAATATCCACAAGTATGTGTTACCTAGAGTAACAAAGAGATGAGACTAGAGGGTTGTGTCAGAAGAGACATTATGATGGATTTAGAGGGACCTCATGCATATTGTATGTTCATAAGCATAGGGCTACTTCCCCTAGAGATGATGAGTGCGGACGCGCACCGTACGATGAGCACGAATGCGCACAAGTGCGAAAGTACACAGATGAGGGTGTTCATGAGGTGCATGACACTATGGGGTTCTGCTGACCTCCGGACGTCGCTACAGATTAGCTTTATCAGAGGTGTAACGACCCTAAATTTCCACATACTCAGAGTTGCTACTAACGTCTCATGCTCATCTATAATGCGGAAATATAACTTTTACATGAACATAATTGATAACATAAACTTCAAAAAAACGTTTAAAACAACTTCTTCTCTAGAAAACACAGCCATGGTCTTACGTGTTAAAATATGAAGTACTGAAATTTAGAGAAAATAAAAACAAATACAAAATAATTTAAAATAATAAAATGCAAAACAACCTATTCTAACTTAAGACTAGAAATTTAAATATGAATCTACCCTATGCACGTGCCACAGTCTCTGCCAGCGATGCCGCCGTCCTCCATACAAGTGCCTAGCCTTTACCTGAAAAATGATGTGGCACACGGCCGGAGTATTTCAAAGAATACTCAGTAAGTGGCCCCACTATAGGGGCCATGCAAATGCAAACACATGCAATCATGATTTAGGGACCTATCTCTAATCATCTTAGGGGTGGCCTCCAGTCTCGGAAAAATTGGATGTGTAGTACTTCCCTACACACGACTCACACGTGCGAGTGTGAATCCCCTGGACCCTCTGGTCAAGCTAATCTGTAGCGACGTCTGGAGGTCAGCGGAACCCCATAGTGTCATCCGCCTCATGAACACCCTCATCTGTGTGCATTCGCACCTGTGCGCATTCGCGCTCATCATATGGTGCGCGTCCACACTCATCATCTTTAGGGGAAGTAGCCCTATGCTTATGAACATACAATATGCATGAGGTCCCTCTAAATCCATCATAATGTCTCTTCTGACACAACCCTCTAGTCTCATCTTTTTGTTACTTTAGGTAACACATACTCGTGGATATTTATATTAATATCATTTTCACGCTCTTAGAGTTGTGTCCTATGTCGATCTAACGACATGATGCAATATGGCACTCATCATCATATAGCATGCTCAATATGGAAAACATCATCATATTAAGGTAAACATCATGCAATCATCATACTCATCATATTGCCACAAAGTGCATCCAACATATCAAGTACGTCATTCATCAAAATATATATATACTGCGCACATCATCAAGTATCGTAACCCACACATCATCATAACTCATATGCCGCATCGTACGACATGGTTCATACATCATTATAACTCATACAATTTTTAGCCTATCCTATAGTAAGACCACTTACCTGGTTGGTCTTAGCCGAAGTATTCTCTAATTAATTAACATAGGCTCCCGTTCCTCGAGAGCTGCTCCAAAGGTTGCTAAGGTTTGATTCTTATCGCATCGTTGTCACCTTTTGTTAGTATTTCACATTTTAATTAATAATTCAACTAACAGTATAAAATACGGCTCTAAACGGCCTCAATAAAAATCGAGTTCCATGTTTTCATTGTTTCTAAATTATATAGTATAATAAAACTTAAAACTTAAATTAAAGATATGTCAATATTATTAATATTTCAAGCGGCTTGGATAGTTCACCTTCTAATGTTATATCCTATAGATACAAATATAATAATTTCTCATATTTTTCATTCTCATTCTCTAACTTTATGTTATATTTTAATTCTGTTTACAGTACCACCTGAACAGTACTCTCTCATATCTTCCATTCTCATTCTCTAACTTTATGTTATATTTTAATTCTGTTTACAGTGCCACCTGAACAGTACTTGCCATTTTCAAACAGTTCTAATTTTCTTTTCTTTCCTAAAATTTCTCTTTTGTTTTTTTTTTCTTTTAACTCTAATTGTTTTAAGCCGTTCAATTCTACCTCCCCATCTCATTATTTTAATTTAAGCAATTTAAATCTAACTCTTTTAATAGTTTCTTCCCAGAAGTTTAATTCTACTCCCACATCTGAATCGTTTAATTCTCTAAATAGTCTACTCCCATATCTAAACCGTTTAAGTCTGTTTAGCAGTTTATTCTATTCCCACCTATTTTTTTGGCTTTACTATTTCCAAATCTAATTTCTCCTCCTCCCATGTATTGTTTTTATCTTCTTCTCTTTCCATGTATTGTTTTTTTGTTATTATTATTATTATTTGATCTGTTTTCCCAATCTTCCTCTCTCTCTCTCTTTTATCCTGTTTTCCAAATCTTCCTTTTTTTTATTTGAATATGTTTTCAAGATCTTCCTTTTCCCTATCTTCATCTCTTTTTTATTTATCTTTTTTTTTTCTCATCAAGACTTTTCATAGGATAGATAATTTCTAATTCAGATCATTTCAACATATAATTTCTAAATTTCTAACTCAAATCTAAATAATTGCTAATATCCTTCGTAAAAAGAAAAAGTAAATCTGACTACTAACCTTTTCAAATGACATCTCTCTTCCTCTGGCTACCATCTCTCCATTATCTGCCTTCCTTCCCGATCTCTCCATTATTGTATAACATCTCTCCATTATCCTCCAGAAAAATATTTTCTTTCTATTTCTGTTTTTTTTTTCTGAATTATTGATACTAAATGAAGGAGGTATTTTAGGAGATGGACGGAGAGATTAAAGGGGGTGGTCAGTTTTTTTCTTTCTTTTCTTTATTTTGTTATTTTTATTTTAACACACACACACATATATATATATATATATATATATATATATATATATATATATATATATAATTAAACCTAACAGGGCGTTACAAGAGGGTCCAGGGGGTGTGCGAGAGCCCTGGGGATTCACACTCGCACGTGTGAGTCGTGTGTAGGGAAGTACTACACATCCAATTTGTCCGAGACTAGAGGCCACCCCTAAGATGATTAGAGATAGGTCCCTAAATCATGATTGCATGTGTTTGCATTTGCATGGCCCCTATAGTGGGGCCACTTACTGAGTATTCTTTGAAATACTCAGGCCGTGTGCAACATCATTTTTCAGGTAAAGGTAAGGTGCACTTGTACGGAGGACGGCGGCATCGCAAGCAGAGACTGTGGCACGTGCATAGGGTAGATTCATATTTAAATTTCTAGTCTTAAGTTAGAATAGGTTTTTTTGCATTTCATTGTTTTAAATTATTTTGTATTTGTTTTTGTTTTTTCTAAATTTCAGTATTTCATATTTAAACACACACGTAAGACCATAACTGTGTTTTCCAGAGAAGAAATTGTTTTAAACGTTTTTTTTAAGTTTACGTTATCAATTATGTTCATGTAAGAGTTATATTTCCGCATTATAGATGAGCATGAGACGTTAGCAGTGACTCTAAGTATGTGGAAATTTAGGGTCGTTACATAATTGTGGGAAGGGATGAGAGGTTAGTGGAGAGAAGTGGGGAAATGATATTTTTATTTATTTATTTATTTATTATTATTATTTTAACTACCTCTTTATAATTATTTTTATTTGTTTATTTGTTAATTTATTTTTGGCTATTACAACCAGAGTTCAATCCGCCATCAATTCAAAATGGTCTCTTGCCAATTTGACCGTATATGTTGCCTCTTGGATGCTAACCAGTGTAACTTGCACCTTGTAACTTGCACATTGGTTCCAAAGCAATCAATGTGATTAAACATAATATGCTAAGAGATTTTAGCCCAATTGTGTACCTATACAATTACTTGTATGCAGTTAAACTTTAAACCCGGGTGTAATTGAAAAAGTTGTGTAAATTTGTTTTATTTAAAGGTCTCTATGACCACATGTAACGACCCTTAATTTCTACATGCTAAGAGTTGCGACTAACTTCTCATGCTCATCAACTCTTGTCTTACGTGTTTAAATACGAAATACTGAAATTCAATAAATTAAAAAACAAATAATACAAAATAATTTAAAACAATGAAATAACAAACAACATATTCTATGCACATGTCACAGTCTCTGCTCACGATGTCATCCTCCTCCATACATGTGCGCCTTGCCTTTACCTGAAAAATCATGTGGCACACGACCTGGTATTTCGAAGAATATTCGGTAACTGGCCCCACTATAGGGGCCATGTAGATGCTAACCCATGCAATCATGCTCTTGAGACCTATCTCTATTCTCTAGGTGTGACCTCTAGTCTCGAACAAATTGGATGTGTAGTACTTCCCTACACACGACCCACACGTGCGAGTGTGAATCCCCAGGGGGCTCGCACACCCCCTGGACCCTCTTTGGTCAAGCTAATCTGTAGCGACGTGCAAAGGTCAGCAAAACCCCATAGTGTCATGGTCCACATGAACATCATCATCATCATACTATGGGCGTCTCCACTCATCGTCTTTAGGGAAGTATCCCTATGCTTATAAACATACAATATGCATGACGTCCCTTTAAATTCTATCTTATCGTCTTTTTTGACACAACCCCCTAATATCATCTTTTTGTTACATTAAGTAACACATGCTTGTTGGATATTTATATTAATATCATTTTCATGCTCTCAAGGTTGTGTCTTATGTTGGTCTATCGACATGATGCAATATGACACTCATCATCATATAGCATGCTTAATATGGAAAATATCAACATATTAACACAAACGTCATGGAATCATCATACTCATCATATGGTCATAAAGTGCATTAAGCATATCAAGTATGTCATACATCAAACTATATATATCATGCACATCATCCAGCATCATAACTCATACATCATCATATACTCGTACATCATCATATATTAGTATACAACATCATACATTACAGCTCATACATCATCAGAACTCATACATCATCATATATTAATATACGACATCATACAATACAACTCATACACCATCACATACTAGTATATGACATCATATGATACAACTCATACATCATCATAACTCATACAATTTCTAGCCTATCCTATAATAAGACAACTTACTTGATTAGCTTAGGTTGATGTCACCAACCTATGTGAATCCATGACATCAGTTATAAATTAAGTTCATGTTGATGTCACCCACCTATGTGAATCCATGACATCAGTTATAAATTAAGTTCATTTTACAATAGTCCATGTGTTAGACTTCATGCTAGCATTAGAAACTTTGTATGAGTCAATCCACCGCTAGCAGATATTGTCCTCTTTGGGCTTTTCCTTTCGGGTTTCCCCTCAAGGCTTTAAAACGCGTCTACTAGGGGAAGGTTTCCACACCCTTATAAAGGGTGGTTTGTTCTCCTTCCCAACCAATGTGGGACATCACAATCCACCCCCCTTCAGGGCCCAGCGTCCTCGCTGGCACTCTTTCCTTCCTTCAATCGATGTGGGACCGCCCCTAAATCCACCCCCCTTTTGGGGCCCAGCGTCCTTACTGGCACACCGCCTCGTGTCTACCCTCCTTCGGGAAACAGTGAGAAGGCTGGCACATCGTCCGGTGTTTGGCTCTAATACCAATCTGTCACTACCCGATTTCCGAGGCTTCGAAAAACTGAATCGTGACTAAAAAGACGAAATCAAAAACAAACAAAAGGAAAATAAAATAAAAGAAAAGCAAAGTAAAAAGATAAAAATAATATTGAATTAAAACAAAAGAGAGAAATTTTGTTTGTTAATTATTACAAAAGAAATTGCAAATATAAAATGAGATACAAAAGACTTTAGAAGATCGAAAAGGGACTAACGCCCGGAACGACCTCCTCTGTGACTGTACAGCTCTCAAACGCTCCTCTACCTCGACCAGCAGCCAGCGAACACCTGAGAAAAATAAAGGACAACGGGATGAGTATAAAAATTATACTCAGTAAGCCACCTACTTATAGGCTCTCTTCGCATCTTAATTTAACAAAACTCCCACGGTTTCCTAATTTGGTTCTAGGACATCGGGTTCTAACCTTAGTCTCTTGGGGCTTGCCCCTTGGGTTTCACCGGTTCATCGTCCTTTCATTAGTCACCTAGAGGTTCCTTATGCCAAGCTAATGTGGTCGGTATCTCTCTATGAGGTGCTACCTCTACATGGCTATCTAGGACTACATGGTTCCTAGCCTAGGGGTGTGCTGAATACCCCTACGCCCACATAGTCCTCCTATGGGGGGCGCGACCCAACCAGTTCCCATGCAGCTAATGGGTTGTACGACGTGGGGACACATTTCTCATGCGAAATGGCTAAGAGCAGTAAGGACTGATTGGGGACCCTTGGTCCTCCCACGAAGCTATAGATACCGTTCTCACACTAGCAATCTATGAACACTCCTGAGGTACCTTGTTGCTATGGTAATCAGCTAAGTTCCTAGGGGAAAGTTAAGTCTGGCTAAAGCGACATATCGCTCCTAACGGTAACCCCCTAAGCTTATCTTAGAAATGGGCACTAGAAAATAACTGAGTGTGCATGCAATCGTCTTCTAACATCCTAATATTCATGCAAACTAGGCACGCTGGCTCAACGGGGCGATGGCCTCCATCCAGCACCAAAAACATGAAGTTCGCACTCAATGGGGCGAATTCATCCATCGAGCACCCGGAACACGGAATACACAATTCCAACATAAATTAAACGCATGCATACGTACAACGGAAGCTTAAGGCATACAAGCAACACTCAGATAATTCACCCAACACATCATAACAATCCATCTGATTAATCTCATTCATGGAGAGCTAATTTAAGGCAAAATTACTAACATGCATACATATAATCCAAGCGAACCCTACAAGTATTTCTTCCTAAATACCGGGTGGTGACTTACCTGGTTGACGCATGCCCTTTTTGCTAGCGTTTCTTTGCCCGTGAGGTGTCCAAAAGTACTGATTTCTTTAAATTAGGTCCCTATTCACGTAAGAACAGTATTAGAACTAGAACCGAGACAAAAAATCGGGCAAACAGAAAACAACCGGGCCAAATTGACCGTTCCACGCGCTCTCACGCGCCAGCAGCGCGCTGGGAGTGCGTGGTCACGCACGCGGGAAGGCGCCAGTCGCAGGCTGCACGCGCACCTGCCACGCGCGCCCGCTTTCGCGTAGTCGCGGGTCGTCCAGTCCGGTCGGCTCGGCTCGCGTTTGCGGTTAGGCCCGGCTTGCAGGCGACACGTGTCGACGCCTCGCTGGAGCTGCGTTGCTCCAGCTGATGGTCGACGCGTGTCCGGCGCCTGTCGCCACCCACCGTCGTTCGCCGGCTGCCCTTCTTTTTTTTTCTTTTTTCTTTTCTTTTTTTTCTTTCTTCTTTCTTCTCTGTCATCTGAAAACCGAAACACAGTCCCCTTTTCCAATTTTTATATCTTTTGATCCGTGGATCGGATCGATATGATTTCTTCGGCAAAGTTCTAGATCGTGTTACAGGCTACGTCCTAGTATTTTTTTTTTTGTAATTTTTGCTTGACTATCGGACGAGTTAAGAACATCGGAAGTTCACTCACCGTTCTTAGACGACTCTCGGATCTCTGCCTTCGGGTTGAGATCTCAGCCAAACTTCTTCACAGATCATGCTAGAGTTGTTCCTAGATGAATATATCAAGATTTCAGATCTTGATTCACAAAGAAAAACCGTAGATATGAGAAAACGTTCAAGAACCTTACCTTGAGGGTTTTCCAATTTCTTGATAAAAAATGGGACTCCGGCCACCCACATTCTCTTTTCCCTTCCAACAAAGGCTCCTTGCATCATGATCTTCACCCTTCCAAGAAAGGCTCCTTGCATCATGATCTTCACCAACTTGTATCATAATCTTCACCAACTTGTATCATGATCTTCACCGGAATAGACTCCGACAGTAGTTTTCGGTGAGTCTTCCAGCGGTTCATTCTTTCTCCTCTCTCTAGGTTCTCTCTGCCCCTTTCTTTCACTATTTCTTTTTTGCAGGACACTGGATGGGGTTTCATTTGGACCCCTTAGGTGGATGGAGGGGTAAATTTACCTATTTGCCCCTTTGGACTTTTCCTATTTTTTTTTTTTTCTATTTCTATTTCTCTTTCTTAGGGTATTACAATTAAACATCTCATTTTCTATTAAAAATATAGTTACTCTTATAGGAAAGAAAGAATTTGATGGAGTTATTTTCGGTTGGAGTATTGTCTCCTTTCTTAAGCTCTGATATTTCAAAATTCAATTCTTTTTCTATGGTTTATCTTCCGTAATTTTTATTCTTAGAAATAAAGCTGTGTTTGGCCGCACCCATAACAAAAAAATTGCCAAGATTATTTTAGGGGCTTGAATTACACATATAACAAAAGAAAGTTTAACCAATTCTATATCTCATTTTTATTTCTCTCTATATTCCTTTGGATTTTTTCTTTTAATACGGTTAACAATTATCTCGGGTCAATTCTAATAGATTCTTGAATTTGAGATATTGAAGGGGAGACAATAAAACACTCCTATTTTATTAGGTTGAAAAATGAGATCTAAGATATAATTTATAGTAATAACATACCAATATCGAAGTAAATCTGCAATTTGCTGGTAAACACTGTTTTCATTTCACTCCGAGTATATCTGACATTTTCTATTTTCATTTTACTTAAATCTGACATTTTTGTTCTCTCATTTTTTTTTTTTTATCCTTTTTTGTGTGATACAATCTGTAGTTAGTTAAGGGTTGGTTGAAAAAAAGATATTGGGAGGTGAGAGATGATCCATTACCATTTCTTTATCTTATTTATATTATTATTTTTTTTTAAGCTATTACACGACAAATCCTCTCATTATTGATGGAAATTTTAAAATTGTAAAGCCCTCGTTGAATGAAGTTTTAAACACCTTCACGACATCAAATCTATGGAAATTTCAATATTTTAGATGAGTATTTACTATGAATAGAATAATATGAACACACTAACCAAATGTAATGTTGTAACGCAAAAAAAAAAAAAAAAAAAAAAAAAAAAAAAAAAAAAAAAAAAAAAAAAAAAAAAAAAAAAAA